>NW_011501744.1:0-2147 GCF_000495115.2 Populus euphratica
TAGTACTTTCATAGCCAACCGTATGGTATAACCTACACTTGTGTTATGAAAGGAACTTGAATTGTTGTTACCATAAGTTAGCATCATGAATTCTTAATAATATTTAAAAGTTTGGTGTTACTTAAATAAGATAATTAATATGATCATGTTAACAATTTATACTAAGTTATTAATGACAAATTATCTTATTGGAACCTCTTTTGTGTGTGGTTTTCAGTTGAGTAACACGACCAAAAGATTGATATCTTCTCCTAAGTGCAAGAGTGTCAAAGTAATAAATAACCCGGTAGGACTAGGGTCGAACTACAAGGAGCTTAATTATATAAATTATAAACAATAACAACAACAACAACAACAACAACAATAATAATAATAGTAATAGTAATAATACTAGTAATAATAATAATATTAATAGTAATACTAATAATACTACTACTAATAATAGTAATAGTAATAGTAGTAGTAGTAGTAGAAGAAGAAGAAGAAGAAGTTGATGAGAACTTTGAGATGGAAGATTAATGTGAGGATTGAACAATGATAACAACAAATGTCAAGGTTAGAGGATCCACTAATGGTATTTCAAACAAATATAGTATAATGGTATTTCAAACAAGTATAGTATAAACTCTTTTTTTATTAGTCAATTGGAAACCACAGACAAAATAAGTTCCAATCGGATTATAAGTTGTTAACATGATTCCATTAGTTATTTTATTCAAATAATGCTAATACTTGTAAATATTATCAGGCATTCATGATTATAACTTATGCTAACAAGAAATCAAGTTCCTTTCAAAGCACAGGTGTCGCTTATACCACATAGTTTGGGCTATGAAAGTGTCAAGTGTTTGTTGCACCAAGTGTTATACAACATAAATCCTTATCTTCTTGTCTGAATAAAATGTCATTGGTAACATTAGAATTTGGACCAAACTTCCACATGAAAGTTCTAGAAAATTGTCTCAGCTTTCCAGAAAAAACAATTAAGGTCATTTGGACTTCTAGAACTAGAGATATGGGTTGAACACTGAACAGTATTTGGGCTGTGGGACAAATTCGGACTTTTATGTTGTTGATAAGATTTGGACATCCAAAAAGCAAAATTGAGTCTGGACTTTCCATAAACGTTTTAGGCCTATGTCTTAGATTTCCATCTATATAAGGTAGACCTAAATCGGAGATCTATAGCTCCAGATATGACCCAATTACCGAATAGTGTTCTGGTTTAGACTGCACCAACATCTCTTTTCTAAGTTTGGCCATCTCTTTGTCCTTTCAATTTCAATTCTTAAACTTATCAATCAATCCTTTTATTTATGTGATATGCCTATATATAGAATGAACATTTACCATAAATTAAAGGTACCTTATAGTATCAGACTTCTTATTATAAAACATGCTTTAGTTAAAAAGTTATTGATTCTTCAAGTGCAAAATGATGATATAAAACCTTGATAGAAAAGCACTTTTAGTATTAATCACACCCCCTAACCAATATATTACTAGTCCCTAGTAATCAAAGCATTAAAATAGAAAAGCAATTTGTAAATTCCACAAAGCAAGGCTTTCATCATTCAACTTTCATTAATTTATCCAGATAAATAAACTGTTATTAAATTTATATATTTGCTTAATACCTCTTATACAAGATATTAATAAACCTTCCTTTTATCCTCAACATTGTTAAGGGGCTTTACTTGCAAGAAAATAAAATTTTTATTCTAATGTTTAAGGTTAACTTCCTTGAGTTGGGATTATTATCTTTTTCTTCTTCCATTTTCCTTTTTTTATTAATGCATGTATAACTTAAAAACACAATGCATCTTTAACCTATGTAACAACTCCCAGACCAATTGGTCTTAGAGCATTAGGTGTTGAGACATCCCTACAAGCTTAGTGACTCGAGTAGCAAATACTAATATGTAGATAACGCAATGTTTGATTTCCTTAAGCTTTTCTCCTCAACCCAGTAACAAGCGTTGGGCCAATAGCTCCCAAAACAGTTGACTTTAGAGTATTAAGTGTTAAAACACCCCTTCGAGCTTAATTGCTTAAGTTAGGGAGGCTACGAAACCAAACTTATCTACGTTTTTATTATTATCATTTTATTTGTTTTGTTTTTTTCACAATTTATATACTATCTCTTT
>NW_011501744.1:2173-25024 GCF_000495115.2 Populus euphratica
ATCCCTTTCCCTTAGTTGTTACCTTTAACAAAAGAACATAAATAATGTAATAATCCAATGTGCAACCCACAATCATATGTTAAAGTGTGTGTGAAAATGAAGGTTTAAGAATACATGTTAAATGAGTATATGAGCATAATTAAGTGATAACAATGCGAGAGCTTATAAAGCTAAATATTTTAAGAAGTATTATGATAAACCTTATTAAGAATGTTTACTAAGATGCATCTTAAGAGTCACTTTAACAAAAGAACTCCTTTACTTTATCATTCCAGTAACAATAGTTTTGAAAATGGTTTATGAATTAGAAAACATAATTAGTTAATTTTTTTTTAATAATATCGACTCTTACCCTTTCCCCTAATCAAAATGAGGCATTATCCTCAATGTCCTAAGGTAGAAAGATAGAGTATAAAAGACATTACCTAAAACACCGAACATTGACAAATATGAAACACACTTAAACAAATATAAGAAAAAACAAATCAAAATAATATACTATTAAGAAAACCAAAAGACACAAAGATTCACAAATAAAGGCTCAAATTCACTTTAAGCTTTTTACGGTTTTCCGTAGTTGACCAATTATGCGACTCATGAAGGGATCAATTATAGGAGTGAAAGATTGAAGTTGGTTAATCAATTATTCAGCAGTAGTAGTGGAGATTATGATTTGTCATGCTGAAGATGTTAGAAATTCTTGTTCCATAGCTGATTAGTACTTAAAAGTGCATTTTTATTAAGGTTTTATATCATCATTTTGCACTTGAAGTATCAATAACTCCTTAACTAAAGCATGTTTTATAATAACATATCTAATAATATAAGATACCTTTAATTTATGATAAATGTTTATTTTAAATGCAGGCCTATCACATAAATGAAAGGATTGATTGATGAATTTAAGAACTGAAATTAAAAGGACAAAGAGATGGCCAAACTTAGAAAAGAGATGTCAGTGCAATCCAAACAGGAACACTATTCGGTAATTGGGTCATATTTGGTGTTGTAGATCTCCAATTTTGATCTACTTTATATGGATGGAAAGGTAAGACATAGGCCTACAACTTTCATATGGAGCCCAAGATCTAAAAAGATCATTTTCAAGTTCAAATTATAGCAACAATAAAGAAGCCTGAATCTGTCTTCTAGCCCGAGCATTGTTTAGTGTTTGGCCCATATCTAGAGTTATAGAAGTCCAAATGAGCTGAAGTTTTTACACACGAAAGCTAAGACAATTTCCTACAACTTCCATGTTTTTGAGTGGCTCCAATTTTGATGTTAGTAATGATGTTTTGGGCAGACAAGAGAAGATAAGGATTGTCACCAAGTCAAGAGTTGGTCACCCACTCATTAATTAGTCATCAAATCAATAGTTCCCAATTTTGGCCTATAAAAGGAGGCATTTGCCATGCATTTAGGCATCTTGGTCTCATCTTGGTCTCCAGATCAAGATCATGCTCTTGCTTTCTTTCTTTGTATTTTTTGTAATGTTTATGCTTTGCTTTCATTAATATCAAGTTTATGCCTTTCATTTCCTTTCCTTTACTTAGTTAACTCTTATCTTATTTATGTTCTTATTTTGTTTATTTATTTTTCTTTCTTTTATTATATCTAGCTAAGTTTATTATGTCAAGGTGAAAAGGTTACACTAATGGTGTAAGAATAAGTATAGTGTAAATTTAATATGGACTTTAACAATTGAGACTAAGATGTTTTGTATTTGTTATCTTCTTCACTCTTTAACACTTTGCTTGTTAAATGACTAATCTTGATTTATGTTGTATAACACTTGGTACAACAAATGCGTGGCACTTTCATAGCCCATACTGCATGGTATAACCGACGCCTGAGCTATGAAAAGAACTTGATTTGTTGTTAACATAAGTTATAATCATGAATGCTTGACGAGATTTACAAGTATTAGCATTAATTGAATAAGATGACTAATGTAATCATGTTAACAATCTATCATCTGATTGGAACCTCCTTTATGTGTGGTTTCCAATTGAATAATAAAAGTTTATACTATACTTGTCTGACATACTATTAGTGGATCCTCTAACCACACACAAAGGAGGTTCCTATCAGATTATAAATTGTTAACATGATTACATTAGTCATCTTATTCAATTAATGCTAATACTTGTAAATCTCGTCAAGCATTCATGATTATAACTTATGTTAACAACAAATCAAGTTCCTTTCATAGCTCACGTGTCGGTTATACCATACAGTATAGGCTATGAAAGTGCCAAGCATTTGTTGTACCAAGTATTATACAACATAAATCAAGATTAGTCATTTAAGAAGCAAAGTATTAAAGAGTGAACAAGATAACAAATACAAAACATCTTAGTATCAAACATTAAAGTCCATATTAAGTTTACACTATACTTATTCTTACACCATTAGTGTAACCTTTTCACCTTGACATAACTAACTTAGCTAGACATAAAACATAATAAACTTAGCTAGACATAATGAAAGAAAGAAAAAATAAATAAACAAAATAAGAACATAAATAAGATAAGAGTTAACAAAGCAAAGGAAAGGAATTGAAAGGTATAAACTCAATATTAAGGAAAGCAAAGTATAAACATTACAAAAAAAAACAAAGAGAGAAAGCAAGAGCATGATCTTGATCTGGACACCAAGATGCCTAAATGCATGGCAAATGCCTCCTTTTATAGGCCAAAATTAGGAACTATTGATTTGATGACTAATTGATGAGTGGGAGGCTAACTCTTGACTTGGTGACAATCCTTATCTTCTCTTGTCTGCCCAAAACGTCATTGATAACATCAAAATTAGAGCCATTTGAACATGAAAGTTGTAGGTAATTGTCTCAGCTTTCTTGTGTAAAAAATTCAGCTCATTTGGACTTCTAGAACTCCAGATATAGCCAAAATATTGAACAGTGCTCGGGCTGGAGGACAGATTTGGGCTTCTTTGTTGTTGCTACAATTTGGACTTGAAAATGGCCTTTATAGATCTTGGGCTCCATATGAAAGTTGTAGGCCTATGTCTTCCTTTCCATCCATATAAAGTAGACCTAAATTTGAGATCTATAGCTCTAGATATGACCCAATTACCGAACAGTGTTCCGGTTTGGATCGCACCGACATCCCTTTTCTAATTTTGGTCATCTTTTTGCCCTTGCAATTTAAGTTCTTAAAGTCATCAATCAATCCTTTCATTTATGTGATAGACCTGCATTAAAAATAATTTATATGATAGGCCTGCATTTAAAATGAACATTTACCACAAATTAAAGGTATCTTATATTATTAGATATATTATTATAAAACATGTTTTAGTTAAGGAGTTATTGATACTTCAAGTGCAAAATGATGATATAAAACCATGATAAAAATGCACTTTTAAGTACTAAACCCCCCCCCCCAACCAGCTTATTACTAGTCCCTAGTAATCAAAGCGTTAAAATAGAAAAACAATTTGCAAATTCCACAAAGCAAGGTATTCATCATTTAACTTCCATTAATCTATCAAGATAAACAAACTCTCGTTAAATTTATATACCTGCTCAATACCTCTTAATAAGATATTCATAAACCTTTCTTTTGTGCTCAATGCATCAACACATAATTATGGGGCTTTTCTTGGAAGAAAATAGAATTGGTGTTCTAATGTTTAAGGTTAACTTCCTTGGGTTGGGATTATTATTTTTGTCTTTTTTTCTTTTATCTCTTTTTTTTTTAACTCTATATACATATACTTTAAAAACATCCTTTTTTTTTTAAATATATATACATATAATTTAAAAACACCATGCATCTTTAACCTATATAACGAGCTTTCGGCTAATGACTCCAAGACCAGTTGGTCTTAGAGCATTAGGTGTTAAGAAATCCCTACGAGCTTAGTAACTCGGGTCACAGATACTGATATGTAGATAGTGCAATGTTTGATTTCCTTAAGCTTTTCTCCTCAACCCATGTAACAAGCGTTGGGCTAATACCTCCCAAGTCAGTTGACTTTAGGGTATTAGGTGTTAAAACACCCCTTCGGGCTTAATTGCTTTGGTTAGGAAAGCTACGAAACCAAACTTATCTACATTTTTATTATTATCATTTTTTTTCTTTTTTTTAATTATATACAATCCCTTTCCCTTAGTTGTTACCTTTAAACAAAAGAACATAAATAATGTAATAATCCAATATGCAACCCACAATCATATGTTAAAGTGTGTGTGTGTAAATTAAGGTTTAAGAATGTGTATAAATTAAGGTTTAAGAATACATGTTAAATAAGCATATGAGCATAATTAAGTGATAACAATGCGAGAGTTTGTAAACCTGAATATTTCAAGAAGTATAATAATAGACCTTGTTAAGAATGGTTACTAAGATGCGTCTCAAGACTCACTTTAACAAAAGAGCTCCTTTACTTTGCTATCCTAGTAACAACAATTATGCATATACTTTATGAAATGAAAAATAATTTTTTTTTTATCAACTACTACCCTCTCCCCCCAACCAAAACGAGACATTGTCCTCAATGTTTAAAGGTAGAAAGATAGAGTATAGAAGATATCACTTGAAATAACGAACACTGACAAACCTGAAACACACTGAAAAAAAAATAAGAAATAATAAAACACAATAATAAAACCAAAAGACACAAAAATTCACAAATGAAGGCTCAAATCCAATCTAAGCTTTTTACGACTTTCCTTAGTTGACCAATTTATGCGACTCATGGAAGGATCAATTATAGGAATGAAGGATTGTAGTTGGTCAATTAATTGTTCAGCAGTAGGAGCAGAGATTATGATTTGTTGTGCAGAAGATGTTAAAAATTCCTGTTCCACAGCATGATCTAGAAAAGACAACAACTTATCATAATAACCATTAACATTTAACAAACCTATGAGTTTTTGGTGAATGTGCAGTTGAGCCCAAGAGGAAATATGAAAGATCTCTTCCAATGTGCCTAGACCACCTGGTAAAGCAATGAAAGCATCAGCATGGTTAAACATTGCATTCATTCGAGCCGACATTGTGGAGACCTGAAGTTCCTCTCCAATTGTTTTTCCAATGATGTCCCCTTGTGCCAAAGCTTCAGGGACGACCCCCAAAACTTGACTACCTCCTAAAAATGCAGCTATTGACACACCTCCCATTAACCCAAGACTGCCTCCCCCATACACTAAATGAATCTTTCTCTCAGCTAGCACCTGACCAAGATGATTTGCTGATTCTAAAAACTCCTTTTCTTTCCCAGGACTAGATCCACCGAAAACACAAATATTTCTTATTTGATGACTTGAGGAACTTGCCATTTCTACACACTTCTGTATTTGTTGAATGTATGGGTTGAGTAGAAATGAAAGGAAGGAAAAGAGGGTTTTATAGATGAGAAAGTAGAAAGGCAATCATAACATCTATATGTAGGCCAGCTAGAGTCTCACACACTCTCTCTCTCTTTTTATTTATTTATTTACTTTTGAAAAAAAACATGTGTATGTACAGGTAGTTGTGATTGTGGCTCACATCTTCCCTTGGTTTTACGTCCAAGAACGGCTTAAACGCCCTCTATGGGTCGGGGATAGGCTTCCCATCCAGTTTTCTTAAAAACTGGCAAACAGGGTCTTTTTTAGTCAGATTCCCAAGACTAAGTCGATCATGTTCTTTATGAAATAGTGGCCATAAATCATGAATTGCACGATGCACATCTCCACTAGGATGCGTCTCAAGAGTCAATAGAAGATTATCTAAAGACTCCTTACTCAGGCCATCCTTAATGAATTGTATTTTATCTTCACGGTTTATAGATACCATTCCTAAAGAACGACATTGTGTATTACAAGTCCATCTAGCACATCGATGACAGACTTCTAGTCGTTTTGCACGACGCTTCTTTGCAAAAGTGCTTTTACCTGTTCCAGGCATGTGTGAAATGAAGAAGTTAGAGGACTCACCTGATAATCGGACCTTTGCTTCAATCAACCAACGAATATCTTCAGGAATTCCATGATTCATTAACAATCTCAATCTTGCACATCTAGCACGGTAAATTTTTGTAATCGCATTCTGAGGCAGAGCGGGAAAATACTTTTTCAATTTTTCAAGATTAGTGTCCATTATCAAATGAGAATTGGAAGAGAGATTCAAAGAATTGCACAAATATATACACAAATATCAGTAATTATGGGAAACTGAAAGAACCGACTTAAGTCACGGAGTACCGTTATCCGCCATTTGACCGGGGTGAGAGAAACTAGCAAAAATCACTCAAAAAGAAACATAAAAAAGAAAATGTGAGAAAAACAAAATAATCAACCTTTATCTACAAGATCATTCAAACCAGCTGATTCATTTTCACTAGGAAAATTATCAAAGTAAGCTTTCAAACGATGTCCATTTTCCTTAAAATCATTGTCATTCATTGAATTCTCAATATCACAGGCCCCATAAGGATTGGTCCATCTTAATCTTAGCTCTTTAGGGAATGCATAATTCATGATTATAACTTATGTTAACAACAAATCAAGTTCCTTTCATAGCTCAGGTGTCGGTTATACCATACAGTATGGGCTATGAAAGTGTCAACCATTTGTTGTACCAAGTGTTATACAACATAAATCAAGATTAGTCATTTAACAAGCAAAGTATTAAAGAGTGAACAAGATAACAAATATAAAACATGTTAGTATAAAATATTAAAGTCCATATTAAGTTTATACTATACTTATTCTTACACCATTAGTGTAACCTTTTCACCTTGACATAATAAACTTAGCTAGACATAATGAAAGAAAGAAAAATAAATAAACAAAATAAGAACATGAATAAGATTAAAGTTAAATAAGTAAATGCAAGGAAATGAAAGGCATAAACTTGATATTAATGAAAGCAAAGTATAAACATTACAAAAAAATACAAAGAGAGAAAGCAAGAGCATGATCTTGATCTGGACACCAACATGCCTAAATGCATGACAAATGCCTCCTTTTATAGGCCAAAATTGGGAACTATTGATTTGATGACTAATTGATAAGTGGGTAGCCAACTTTTGACTTGGTGACAATCCGTGGCCAACTCTTGACTTGGTGACAATCCTTATCTTCTCTTGTCTACCCAAAACATCATTGATAACGTCAAAATTGGAGCCACTTGAAAACATGAAAGTTGTAGGCAATTGTCTCAGCTTTCTTTTATAAACAATTCAGCTCATTTCAACTTCTAGAACTCTACATATGACCAAAATACTGAACAGTGCTCGGGCTGGAGGACAGATTCGGGCTTTTTTGTTGTTGCTACAATTTGGACTTGAAGATGGCCTTTTTAGATCTTGGGCTCCATATGAAAGTTATAGGCCTATGTCTTACCTTTCTATCCATATAAGGTAGACCTAAATCTGAGATATATAGCTCCAGATATGACCCAATTACCGAGCAGTGTTCCGATTTGGATTGCACTGATATCTCTTTTCTAATTTTGGTCATCTTTTTGCCCTTGCAATTTAAGTTCTTAAAGTCATCAATCAATCTTTTCATTTATGTGATAGGCCTGCATTAAAAACATTTATGTGATAGGCCTACATTTGAAATGAACATTTACCACAAATTAAAGTTATCTTATATTATTAGATATATTATTATAAAACATGCTTTAGTTAAGGAGTTATTGATACTTCAAGTGCAAAATGATGATATAAAACCATGATGAAAATGCACTTTTAAGTACTAATCACACCCCCCAACCAGCTTATTACTAGTCCCTAATAATCAAAGCATTAAAATAGAAAAACAATTTGCAAATTCCACAAAATAAGGTATTCATCATTTAACTTCCATTAATCTATCTAGATAAACAAACTCTCGTTAAATTTATATACCTGCTCAATACCTCTTAACAAGATATTCATAAACCTTTCTTTTGTGCTCAATGTATCAACACATAATTATGGGGCTTTTCTTGGAAGAAAATAGAACTGGTGTTCTAATGTTTAAGGTTAACTTCCTTGGGTTGGGATTATTATTTTTGTCTTTTTTTCTTTTTTTTTTAAATATATATACATATAATTTAAAAACACCATGCATCTTTAACCCATATAACGAGCTTTCGGCTAATGACTCCGAGACCAGTTGGTCTTAGAGCATTAGGTTTTAAGAAATCCCTACGAGCTTAGTAACTCGGGTCGCAGATACTGGTATGTAGATGGTGCAATGTTTGATTACCTTAAGCTTTTCTCCTCAACTCATGTAACAAACGTTGGGCCAATAGCTCCCAAGTCAGTTGACTTTAGGGTATTAGGTGTTAAAACACCCCTTCGGGCTTAATTGCTTAGGTTAGGGAGGTTACAAAACCAAACTTATCTACATTTTTATTACCAGCATTTTCTTTTTTTTTGTTTTTTTTTAATTATATACTATCCGTTTTCCTTAGTTGTTACCTTTAACAAAAGAACATAAATAATGTAATAATCCAATATGCAACCCACAATCATATGTTAAAGTGTGTGTGTGTAAATTAAGGTTTAAGAATACATGTTAAATAAGTATATGAGCAGAATTAAGTGATAACAATGCGAGAGTTTGTAAACCTGAATATTTCAAGAAGTATTATAATAGACCTTGTTAAGAATGGTTACTAAGATGCGTCTCAAGAGTCACTTTAACAAAAGAGCTCCTTTACTCTGCCATCTTAGCAACAATAATTATGCACATGCTTTATGAAATGGAAAACAATTTTTTTTTCAACTACTACCCTCTCCCCCCAATCAAAACGAGACATTATCCTCAATGTTCTAAGGTAGAAAGATAGAGTATAGAAGATATCACCTAAAATAACGAACAGTGACAAACCTGAAACACACTTAAACAAAAACAAGTAATACCAAAACACAAGAATAAAACAAAACAACACAAAAATTACAAATGAAGACTCAAATCTAATCTATGCTTTTTAGGGCTTTCCTTAGATGACCAATTTATGCGATTCATAGAGGGATCAATTACAGGAATGAAAGATTGTAGTTGCTAAGATGATTCGGCAACTTATCATGATTGTTAGAAATTATGATTTGTCGTGCAGAAGATGTTAGAAATTCCTGTTCCACAGCATGATCAAGAAAAGACAACAACTTATCATAATAACCATTAACATTTAACAAACCTATGGGTTTATGGTGAATGTGCAGTTGAGCCCAAGAGGAAATATGAAAGATCTCTTCCAATGTGCCTAGACCACCTGGTAAAGCAAAATGTATCTAGACCACCTAGTAAAGCAATGAAGGCATTAGCATGGTTAATCATTGCATTCATTCGAGCCGACATTATGGAGACTTGAAGTTCCTCTCCAATTGTTTTTTCAATGATGTCCCCTTATGCTAAAGCTTCAGGGACGACACCCAAAACTTGACTACCTCCTAAAAATGCAGCTATTGACACACCTCCCATTAACTCAAGACTGCCTCCCCCATACACTAAATGAATCTTTCTCTCAGCTAGCACTTGACCAAGATGATTTGCTGATTCTAAAAACTCCTTTTCTTTCCCAGGACTAGATCCACCGAAAACACAAATATTTCTTATTTGATGACTTGAGGAACTTGCCATTTCTACATACTTATGTATTTGTTGAATGTATGGGTTAAGTAGAAATGAAAGGAAGGAAGAGAGGGTTTTATAGATGAGAAATTAGAAAGGCAATCATAACACCTATAAGTAGGTCAGCTGGAGTCTCACACTCTCTCTCTCTCTCTTTTTGTTTATTTACTTTTAAAAAAGCATGTGTATGTACAGGTAGTTGTGATTGTGGCTCACATCTTCCCTTGGTTTTACGTCCAAGAACGGCTTAAACGCCCTCTATGGGTCGGGGATAAACTTAAACGCCCTCTATGAGTCGGGGATAGGCTTCCCATCCAATTTTCTTAAAAACTGGCAAACATGGTCTTTTTTAGTCAGATTCCCAAGACTAAGTCGAGCATGTTCCTTATGGAATATTGGCCATAAATCATGAATTGTACGATGCACATCTCCACTAGGATGCGTCTCAAGAGTCAATTGAAGATTATCTAAAGACTCCTTACTCAGGCCATCCTTAATGAATTGTATTTTATCTTCACAGTTTATAGATACCATTCCTAAAGAATGATATTGTGTATTACAAGTCCATCTAGCACATCGATGACAGACTTTCAGTCGTTTTACACGACGTTTCTTTGCAAAAGTGCTTTTACCTGTTCTAGGCATGTGTGAAATGAAGGAGTTAGAGGACTCACCTGATAATCAGACCTTTGCTTCAATCAACCAGTGAATATCTTCAGGAATTCCATGATTCATTAACAATCTCAATCTTGCACATCTAGCATGGTAAATTTTTGTAATCGCGTTCTGAGGCAGAGCGGGAAAATACTTTTTCAATTTTTCAAGATTAGTGTCCATTTTCAAATGAGAATTATAAGAGAGATTCAAAGAATTGCACAAATATATACACAAATATCAGTTATTGTGGGATACTGAAAGAACCGACTTAAGTCACGGAGTACCGTTGTCCGCCATTTGACTGGGGTGAGAGAAACTTGCAAAAATCACTCAAAAAGAAACAAAAATAAAATAAAATAAAATCAATCTTTATATACAGGATCACCCAATTCAATAGAGTTATGTTCAACTGAAAAATTGTCAAAGTAAACTTTCAGGCGATGTCCATTTACCTTGAAAACATTGCCATTCTTTGGATTCTCGATGTCATAGGCCCTATATGGATACACATGTTTCACAATAAAAGGACCGCTCCATCTTGATCTTAATTTTCTAGGAAATAAATGCAGTCAAGAATTATAAAGCAAGACTTTTTGACCAACATTGAAGGTTTTTCTCTGTATTTTCTTGTCATGAAACTCTTTAATTCTTGCTTTATGAATTCTTGAATTTTCATATGCATCATTTCTTATTTCCTCATAAATCTGAGATCTATAGCTCCAGATATGACCCAATTACCGAATAGTGTTCCGGTTTGGATTGCACCGACATCCCTTTTCTAATTTTGGTCATCCTTTTGCCCTTGCAATTTAAGTTCTTAAAGTCATCAATCAATCCTTTCATTTATGTGATAAGCCTTCATTTAAAATGAATATTTACCACAAATTAAAGGTATCTTATATTATTAGATATATTATTATAAAACATGCTTTAGTTAAGGAGTTATTGATACTTCAAGTGCAAAATGATGATATAAAACCATGATAAAAATGCACTTTTAAGTACTAATCACACCCCGCAACCAGCTTATTACTAGTCCCTAGTAATCAAAGCGTTAAAATAGAAAAACAATTTGCAAATTCCACAAAGCAAGGTATTCATCATTTAACTTCCATTAATCTATCCAGATAAACAAACTCTCGTTAAATTTATATACCTGCTCAATACCTCTTAACAAGATATTCATATATCATGATCTATAGAGGGCAAACAGGATCTTTTTTAGTCAGATTTCCAAAACGAAGTCGATCATATTCTTTATGAAATTGTGGTCATAAATCATGAATTGCACGATGCACATCTCTACTATAATGCGTCTCAAGAGTCAGTAGAAGATTATTTAAAGAACCCTTACTCAGGTCATCCTTAATGAATTGTATTTCATCTTCATAGTTTACATATACCATTTCTAAACAATGACATGTTGCATTACAAGTCCATCTGGCACATCTGTGATAGACTTTTAGTGGTTTTGCACAATATTTCTTTGCAAAAGTGTTTCTATCTATTCCAGGCATGTGTGAAATGAAGAAATTGGAGGACTCATTTGATAATCAGACCTTTGCTTCAATCAGTCAGCGAATATCATCAAAAATTCCATGATTCATTAACAACCTCAATCTTGCACATCTAGCACAATAAATTTTTGTAATCACATTCTGAGGCAAAGCGGGAAAATACTTTTTCAATTTTTCAAGAGTGGTATCCATTTTCAAATGAGAATTAGATGAGAGATTCAAAGAAAGGGGAAAGAGCAAAGAATTGCACAAATATATACATAGATATCAATTATTATAGGAAACTAAAAGAACCAACTTAAGTCATGGAGTACTGTTATCCACCATTTGACCGGGGTGTGAGAGACTAGCAAAATAAAAGTTTCACCAAAACAAAACAAAAAACAATGTGAGAAAAAAAAAAATCAATCTTTATATACAGGATCACTCAATTCAATAGAATCATTTTCAACTGAAAAATTATCAAAGTAAACTTTCAAACGATGTTCATTTACCTTGAAAACACTGTTATTTTTTGGATTCTCGATATCACAGGCCCCATATGAATACACATGTTTCACAATAAAAGGACCACTCCATCTTGATCTTAGTTTTCCAGGAAATCAATGGAGTCGAGAATTATAAAGCAAGACTTTTTGACCAAAATTGAATATTTTTCTCAATATTTTCTTCTTATGAAACTCTTTGATTCTTGCTTTATGAATTCTTAAATTTTCATATGCACCATTTTTTATTTCCTCAAGCTTATTTATTTGTAATTTTCACAGTCGACTAGAATCATCAAGGTTTAAATTGAAAGCTTTAATAGCCCAATAAACTTTATGTTCAAGTTCCACAAGCAAATGACAAGGTTTTCTATAGACTAATCTATAAGGTGACATACCTAATGATGTTTTATAAACAGTTTTGATTAGTACTTAAAAGTGCATTTTTATCAAGGTTTTATGTCATCATTTTGCACTTGAAGTATCAATAACTCCTTAACTAAAACATGTTTTATAACAATATAAGATACCTTTAATTTATAGTAAATGTTCATTTCAAATGCAGGCCTATCACATAAATGAAAGGATTGATTGATGAATTTAAGAACTGAAATTGAAAGGACAAAAAGATGGCCAAACTTAGAAAAGAGATGTCGGTGCAATCCAAACCGGAACACTATTTGGTAATTGGGTCATATCTGAAGTTGTAGATCTCAGATTTAGGTCTATTTTATATGGATGAAAAGGTAAGGCATAGGCCCCACAACTTTCATATGGAGCCCAAGACTCAAAAAGGCTATTTTCAAGTCCAAATTATAGCAACAACAAAGAAGTCCGAATCTATCTTCCAACCCGAGCACTGTTCAGTGTCTGACCCATATCTAGAGTTCTAGAAGTCCAAATGAGCTGAATTTTGTACACAAGAAAGATGAGACAATTTCCTACAACTTTCATGTTAAGTGGTTCCAAGTTTGACGTTATCAATGATGTTTTGGGCAGACAAAAGAAGATAAGGATTGTTACCAAGTCAAGAGTTGGTCACCCACTCATCAATTAGTCATCAAATCAATAGTTCCCAATTTTGGCCTATAAAAAGAGGCATTTGCCATGCATTTAGGCATCTTGGTTTCCATATCAAGATCATGCTCTTGCTTTCTCTCTTTGTATTTTTTGTAATGTTTATGCTTTGCTTTCATTAATATTAAGTTTATGCCTTTCATTTACTTTCCTTTACTTAGTTAACTTTTATGTTCTTATTTTGTTTATCTATTTTGCTTTCTTTCATTATGTCTAGCTAAGTTAGTTATGTCAAGGTGAAAAGGCTACACTAATGGTGTAAGAATAAGTATAATGTAAACAAAATATGGACTTTAATGTTTGATACTAACATGTTTTATATTTGTTATCTTGTTCACTCTTTAATACTTTGCTTGTTAAATGACTAATCTTGATTTATGTTGTATAACACTTGGTACAACAAATGCTTGGCACTTTCATAGCCTATATTGCATGGTATAACCGACACCTAAGCTATGAAAAGAACTTGATTTGTTGTTAACATAAGTTATAATCATGAATACTTGATGAGATTTACAAGTATTAGCATTAATTGAATAAGATGACTAATGTAATCATGTTAACAATTTATAATCTGATTGGAACCTCCTTTGTGTGTGCTTTTCACTTGAATAATAAGAGTTTAGACTATACTTGTTTGACATACCATTAGTGGATCCTCTAACCTTGATATTTATTGTTATCATTGTTTAATCTTTACATTAATATTACATTTATTGTTTAATCTTTATTATTATTACTGTTACTACTACTACTACTATTAGTACTATTATTATTATTATTACTACTACTACTACTACTACTATTAGTACTATTATTACTACTACTACTACTACTACTACTACTACTACTACTACTACTATTGTTGTTGTTGTTGTTGCTATTGTTGTTGTTTATAATTGTTGTTTATAATTTGTACAATTAACCTCTCTGTGGTTCGACCCTGGTCTTGCTGGGTTATTTATTAATTCGACACTCCTGCACTTGGGAGAAGACATCAATCTTTTAGTCATGTTAAGTTTTTGGCGCCGTTGCCGGAGAGGTAAGTTATGTATAAATTATAATATTTATTTTATTTTCTCTTTTCACTTTTCTTGTATGTAACTTTGTTTCTTATCTCTTGTTTCTTCTTATTTTGTTTTCTTCTTTCTTTTATTTTATTCCTACACGTGCATGAGAGTGTGATCACGTACATCACGTGGTACACTTTGTAGGGTATCCTCATCATTTTCAGAAAATATGGCCGAAGAAGATAATCAATCACTTTATAATGAGAATAATAAGAATAATCGTGCTAGCACACTTAGAGACCACATGAATCCCACAAGAACAAGTGCATCATCATGCATAGTTTTTCCTCTTGATGCATCTCATTTTAATTTTAAGCCAGGCATTATTCAACTTTTACCTTCCTTTCATGGCTTAGATTTAGAGAATCCATACTTGCATTTAAGGAAATTTGAGGAGGTTTGCAACACATATAATGATTCAAATTGTAGCATGAATACCATCAGATTAAAGCTTTTTCCTTTTTCATTAAAACATGGCTACAAAATTTAAGACCAGGATCCATTCGTGCTTGGGATGAAATGCAACAACATTTTTTAAAGAAGTTTTTCCCATCTCATAGAACAAACTCTTCCAAAAGACAAATCACCACTTTCACTCAAAAACCAGGAGAAACATTTTACCAATATTGGGATAGGTATCGAGACTTGCTTAATACTTTCCCTCATCATGATTTTGAAACATGAAGGTTGGTTTCACATTTTTATAAAGGGTTAACACCTAGAGATAGGAAAATGGTTGAATTGATGTGCAATGGAACTTTTGAAGATAAAGACCCTGATGAAGCAATGGAGTACTTAGACTTATTGGTTGAAAATGCTTAAAATTGGGACACCGCGGGTACTTATGAGGCACCAAGTAAAACACAACCTTATACATCTAGTGGAGGTATGTACAACTTTAGGGAAGAACATGACCTGCAAGCCAAGTTTGCATCTTTAGCTAGAAAAGTCGAGGCACTAGAATTGAAAAAGAGTGGTCAATTTAAATCTATTGAAAACATTGTGTGGCAAATATGTGAAACAAATGAACACTCAACCAATAACTGTCCAACCTTGCCTTCTTTCAAGGAATGCCTCCATAAAGAAGCCCATTGATTAGTACTTAAAAGTGCATTTTTATCATGGTTTTATATCATCATTTTGCACTTGAAGTATCAATAACTCCTTAACCAAATCATGTTTTATACTAATATATCTAATAATATAAGATACCTTTAATTTGTGGTAAATGTTCATTTTAAATGCAGGTCTATCACATAAATGAAAGGATTGATTGATGACTTTAAGAACTTAAATTGCAAGGATAAAGAGATGGCCAAACTTAGAAAAGAGATGTCGGTGCAATCCAAACCGGAACACTGTTCGGTAATTGGGTCATATCTAGAGCTATATATCTCAGATTTAGTTCCAATTTATATGGATGGAAAGGTAAGACATAGGTCTACAACTTTCATATGGAGCCCAAGATCTAAAAAGGCCATTTTCAAGTCCAAATTGTAGCAACAACAAAGAAGCCCGAATCTGTCTTCTAACCCGAGCACTGTTTAGTATTTTGGCCATATCTGGAGTTCTAGAAGTCCAAATGAGTTGAATGTTTTACACAAGAAATATGAGACAATTACCTACAACTTTCATGTTTGCAACTGGCTCCAATTGTGACTTTATCAATGAAGTTTTGGGCAGACAAGAGAAGATAAAGATTGTCACCAAGTCAAAAGTTGGCCACCCACTTATCAATTAGTCATCAAATCAATAGTTCCCAATTTTGGCCTATAAAAGGAGGCATTTGCATGCATTTAGCCATCTTGGTTTCCAGATCAAGATCATGCTCTTCCTTTCTCTCTTTGTATTTTTTGTAATGTTTATGCTTTGCTTTCATTAATATTAAGTTTATGCCTTTCATTTCCTTTCCTTTACTTAGTTAACTTTTATGTTCTTATCTTGTTTATCTATTTTACTTTCTTTCATTATGTCTAGCTAAGTTAGTTATGTCAAGGTGAAAAGGTTACACTAATGGTGTAAGAATAAGTATAATGTAAACTTAATATGGACTTTAATGTTTGATGCTAACATGTTTTATATTTGTTATCTTGTTCACTCTTTAATACTTTGCTTGTTAAATGACTAATCTTGATTTATGTTGTATAACACTTAGTACAACAAATGCTTGGCACTTTCATAGCCCATACTGTATGGTATAACCGACACCTGAGCTATGAAAGGAACTTGATTTGTTGTTAACATAAGTTATAATCACGAATGCTTGACGAGATTTACAAGTATTAACATTAATTGAATAAGATGACTAATGTAATCATGTTAACAATATATAATCTGATTGGAACTTCCATTGTGTGTGGTTTCCAATTCAATAATAAGAGTTTATACTATACTTGTTTGATATACCATTAGTGGAACCTCTAACCTTGACATTTGTTATTATTATTGTTTAATCCTTACATTAATTTTCCATCTCCAAGTTCTCATCATCTTCTTCTTCTTCTCTTTCTTTATTATTATTATTATTATTATTATTATTATTATTACTACTACTATTATTATTATTATTATTATTATTATTATTATTATTATAGTTATTATTGTTATTGTCATTGTTGTTATTATTGTTATTACTATTGTTGTTGTTGTTGTTGTTGTTGTTATTGTTGTTATTGTTGTTGTACTAGTATCGTTTATAATTTGTACAATTAACCTCCTTGTGGTTCGACCCCGGTCTTGCCGGGTTATTTATTACTTTGACACTCCTGCACTTGGAAGAAGACATCAATCTTTTAGTTGTGTCACCCATGCTATAAACAGTTTCCAAAGGGCCAACCACAACCCATACTCGTAAACATATAACTCTGGTTGGAGAAATCACCCAAATTTTAGTTGAAAGAGTGATAATAACAGTGTACAGACTTCACAACCACCATTTCAAGCACACCACAATTTCCAAAATTATCATGGATATGCACCTCCTTATGCTGCACCTCCTAGAAGAAATCTTGAGGAAACATTGCATGCATTCATTGAAAAGCAAGAGACAATCAATACTCAACTTGCTCAAAACATGACAGATTTTAAAGATACTCTTGCAAAATTGACATCTGCTCTTAGTTTGCAAGAGAAAGGTAAGTTTCCATCTCAACCACAACAAAATCCCAAAGGGCAATACAATGCAAATGCAAGTAGTTTCGGAAGCCAACATATGGATCAAGTCAAATTAGTCACTACTCTTCGCAGTGGTCAGTTTATTGCAAAACTCACTCTTGAACCTTATGAGAAATATGATGAGTCAATCTCTAAGGGTAAGGAAGGGGTTGAATCTGAAATTTACAAAGAAACGATTGATTCCCCGCTAGCACTTCCATTTTCTCATGCCATGACAAAACAAAAAAAAGTCAATCACAACTCTGAAATCTTTGAAACTTTCAAACAAGTAAGCATCAATATACCTTTACTGGATGCTATTAAACAGGTTCCTTCCTATGCTAAATTTTTGAAAGATCTATGCACTGTGAAGAGGAAACTGAATGTGAAAAAGAAAGCCTTTTTAGCCGAATAAGTGAGTGTCATTCTTCATAACAATAATGCTTTAAAATATAAAGACACTGGTTGTCCTATAATTTCTTGCTTTATGGAAGAACATAAAATTAAAAAAGCCTTACTTGATCTATATTCAGTTTTTCAAAGTCTCAATCTATATGAGTTAAAACCAACTTATGTGACTCTTTTACTTGCCGATAGATCTGTAAAAGTGCCTAGAGGAATAGTTGAAGATGTGTTAGTACAAGTCGATAAATTCATTTATCGTGTGGATTTTGTTATCTTGGACACAGAACCTGTTGAAGTATGTAATTTATTTCTTGTTATTTTAGGACATCTATTTCTTGCAACTTCTAACGCATTGATTAATTGTAGGAATGGACTGATGAAGCTATCATTTGGAAACATGACATTGGAGATGAATATTTTCAACATTTGCAAGCAACCCAGAGATGATAATGATTTACAAGAAGTAGATCATATTGATGAATTAGTTTATGATCAACTTGAATCTACTTTAATTAAAAATTAGTTGGATGAATTTGAATATTTGCAAATGATTTATTTTAAGGAAGAAATCACGGATGAAAAACGCACCAAAAATGTTGATGCAGATCTTTTGTCAAAAGTGACAACAAACTTGACATCTGACATCACACCAATCGATGATTACTTTCCTAACGAATCGTTATTTTCTCTTAGTCCAATGCCTTGGTATGATAAAAATATCAATTTTCTTGCTTTAGGAGATTTGCCAGCTGATTGGAGTACCCAAGACAAAGAAAAGTTTTTGAACAAAGTGAAGAACTTTTATTGGGATGACCTTCACTTATTCAAATATTGTCCTGATCAAATATTTTAAAGATTCATTCCCAACAATGAGGTAAGTAGTGTCATTAAACATTGTCATTCTGAAGCGTATGGGAGTTATTTTTCGTCAAAAAAGACAGTTGCAAAAATATTTCAAAATGGATTTTATTGGCCCACCATGTTCAAGGACATGCATGCATTCTGCAAAACTTGTGAAAAT
Source organism: Populus euphratica (assembly GCF_000495115.2). NCBI lineage: Eukaryota > Viridiplantae > Streptophyta > Magnoliopsida > Malpighiales > Salicaceae > Populus > Populus euphratica. Next base: position 21,136 of record NW_011501744.1, read on the forward strand.
TCTCAAAAAGTTGATACTAGTAAAAAAAAAATTGTTTTATAATTCTCAACTCCATTTATTCTCTAGAGAGCTAAGATCAAGATAAGGCAGTTCATTTATTAAGAAACATGTGTATCCTTATATGGCTTTTGATATTGAGAATTTAATGAATGACAATGTTTTTAAGGAAAATGAACATTGTTTGAAAGCTTACTTTGATAATTTTCCTAGTGAAAATGAATCAACTGGTTTGAATGATCTTATAGATAAAGGTTGATTATTTTATTTTTCTCACATTATTTTTGTGTTTCTTTTTTAGTGATTTTTGCTACTTTCTCTCACCCGGGTCAAATGGTGAACAACGGTACTCCGTGACTTAAGTTGGTTCTTTTAGTTTCCCATAATAACTTATATCTGTATATATATTTGTGTAATTCTTTGAATCTCTCTTCAATTCTCATTTGATAATGGACACTAATCTCAAAAAATTAAAAAAGTATTTTCCCACTCTGCCTTAGAATGCAATTACAAAAATTTATTGTGCTAGATGTGCAAGATTGAAGTTGTTAATGAATCATGGAATTCCTAAGGCCAACCACAACCCATACTCGCAAACATATAACTCTGGTTGGAGAAATCACCCAAATTTTAGTTGGAAGAGTGATAATAACAGTGTACAAACTTCACAACCACCATTTCAAGCACACCAAAATTTCCAAAATTATCATGGATATGCACCTCCTTATGCTCCACCTCCTAGAAGAAATCTTGAGGAAACATTGCATGCATTCATTGAAAAGCAAGAGACAATCAATACTCAACTTGCTCAAAACATGACAGATTTTAAAGATACTCTTGCAAAATTGACATCTGCTCTTAGTTTTCAAGAGAAAGGTAAGTTCCCATCTCAACCACAACAAAATCCCAAAGGGCAATACAATGCAAATGCAAGTAGTTTCGGAAGCCAACATATGGATCAAGTCAAATTAGTCACTACTCTTCGCAGTGGTCAGTTTATTGCAAAACTCACTCTTGAACCTTATGAGAAATATGATGAGTCAATCTCTAAGGGTAAGGAAGGGGTTGAATCTGAAATTTACAAAGAAACGATTGATTCCCCGCTAGCACTTCCATTTTCTCATGCCATGACAAAACAAAAAAAAGTCAATCACAACTCTGAAATCTTTGAAACTTTCAAACAAGTAAGCATCAATATACCTTTACTGGATGCTATTAAACAGGTTCCTTTCAATGCTAAATTTTTGAAAGATCTATGCACTGTGAAGAGGAAACTGAATGTGAAAAAGAAAGTCTTTTTAGCCGAATAAGTGAGTGTCATTCTTCATAACAATAATGCTTTAAAATATAAAGACACTGGTTGTCCTATAATTTCTTGCTTTATGGAAGAACATAAAATTAAAAGAGCCTTACTTGATATATATTCAGTTTTTCAAAGTCTCAATCTATATGAGTTAAAACCAACTTATGTGACTCTTTTACTTGCCGATAGATCTGTAAAAGTGCCTAGAGGAATAGTTGAAGATGTGTTAGTACAAGTCGATAAATTCATTTATCGTGTGGATTTTGTTATCTTGGACACAGAACCTATTGAAGTATGTAATTTATTTCTTGTTATTTTAGGACATCTATTTCTTGCAACTTCTAACGCATTGATTAATTGTAGGAATGGACTGATGAAGCTATCATTTGGAAACATGACATTGGAGATGAATATTTTCAACATTTGCAAGCAACCTGGAGATGATAATGATTTACAAGAAGTAGATCATATTGATGAATTAGTTTATGATCAACTTGAATCTACTTTAATTAAAAATTAGTTGGATGAATTTGAATATTTGCAAATGATTTATTTTAAGGAAGAAATCACGGATGAAAAACGCACCAAAAATGTTGATGCAGATTTTTTGTCAAAAGTGACAACAAACTTGACATCTGACATCACACCAATCGATGATTACTTTCCTAACGAATCCTTACTTTCTCTTAGTCCAATGCCTTGGTATGATAAAAATATCAATTTTCTTGCTTTAGGAGATTTGCCAGCTGATTGGAGTACCCAAGACAAAGAAAAGTTTTTGAACGAAGTGAAGAATTTTTATTGTGATTTTTTTGAACAAAGTGAAGAACTTTTATTGGGATGACCTTCACTTATTCAAATATTGTCCTGATCAAATATTTTAAAGATTCATTCCCAACAATGAGGTAAGTAGTGTCATTAAACATTGTCATTCTGAAGCGTATGGGAGTTATTTTTCGTCAAAAAAGACAGTTGCAAAAATATTTCAAAATGGATTTTATTGGCCCACCATGTTCAAGGACATGCATGCATTCTGCAAAACTTGTGAAAATTCTCAAAAAGTTGATACTAGTAAAAAAAAATTTGTTTTATAATTCTCAACTCCATTTATTCTCTAGAGAGCTAAGATCAAGATAAGGCAGTCCATTTATTAAGAAACATGTGTATCCTTATATGGCTTTTGATATTGAGAATTTAATGAATGACAATGTTTTTAAGGAAAATGAACATTGTTTGAAAGCTTACTTTGATAATTTTCCTAGTGAAAATGAATCAACTGGTTTGAATGATCTTATAGATAAAGGTTGATTATTTTATTTTTGTCACATTATTTTTGTGTTTCTTTTTTAGTGATTTTTGCTACTTTCTCTCACCCCGGTCAAATGGCGAACAACGGTACTCTGTGACTTAAGTTGGTTCTTTCAGTTTCCCATAATAACTTATATCTGTATATATATTTGTGTAATTCTTTGAATCTCTCTTCAATTCTCATTTGATAATGGACACTAATCTCAAAAAATTAAAAAAGTATTTTCCCGCTCTGCCTCAGAATGCAATTACAAAAATTTATTGTGCTAGATGTGCAAGATTGAAGTTGTTAATGAATCATGGGATTCCTAAAGATATTCGCTGGTTGATTGAAGCAAATGTCTGATTATCAGGTGAGTCCTCTAATTCCTTCATTTCACACATGCCTGGAACAGGTAAAAGCACTTTTACAAAGAAAAGTCGTGCAAAATGACTGAAAGTCTGTCATCGAAGTGTCAGATAGACTTCTAATACACAATGTTGTTCTCTAGGAATGGTATCTATAAACTGTCAAGATAAAATACAATTCATTAAGGATGGCCTGAGTAAGGAGTCTTTAGATAATCTTCTATTAACTCTTGAGACGCATCCTAATGGAGATATGCATTGTGCAATTCATGATTTATGACCCTATTTTCATAAAGAACATGATCGACTTAGTCTTGGGAATCTGACTAAAAAAGACCCTGTTTGCTAGTTTTTAAGAAAATTAGATGGGAAGCCTATCCTTGACTCATAGAGGGTGTTTAAGCCATTCTTGGACGTAAAACCAAGGAAAGATGTGAGCCACAATCACAACTACCTGTACAAACACATGCTTTTTCAAAAATAAATAAATAAATAAAGAGAGAGAGAGAGAGAGAGAGTGTGAGACTCCAGCTGGCCTACATATAGGTGGTGACACGGCGAAAAGATTGATGTCTTCTCCCAAGTGCAGGACTGTCGAAGTAATAAATAACCCGGCAAGATCAGGGTCGAACCACATGGAGGTTAATTGTACAAATTATAAACAATAATTATAAACAACAACAATAGTAACAACAACAACAATAACAACAACAATAGTAGTAGTAGTAGTAGTAAGACTAATACTAATACTAATACTAATACTAATAATAATAATAATAATAATAAATAAAAAGAAGGAGAAGAAGATGATGATGATGAGAACTTTGAGATGGAATATTAATGTAAGGATTAAACAATGATAATAACAAATGTCAAGGTTAGAGGATCCACTAATGGTATGTCAAACAAGTATAGTATAAACTCTTATTATTC
>NW_011501744.1:25108-25290 GCF_000495115.2 Populus euphratica
TAAATGAGGTTCCAATTAGATTATAGATTGTTAACATGATTATATTAGTTATCTTATTCGATTAATGCTAATACTTGTAAATCCCTTTAAGCATTCATGATTATAACTTATGTTAACAACAAATCAAGTTCCTTTCATAGCTCAGGTGTCGGTTATACCATACAATATGAGCTATGAGAGTG
>NW_011501744.1:25300-33659 GCF_000495115.2 Populus euphratica
CATACACACTCCTGCACTTGGGAGAAGATATCAATCTTTTAGTCAACTATAAAAGTACCAAGTATTTGTTGTACGAAGTGTTATACAATATAAATCAAGATTAGTCATTTAACAAGTAAAGTATTAAAGAGTGAACAAGATAACAAATACAAAACATGTTAGTATCAAACATTAAACTTCATATTAAGTTTACACTATACTTATTCTTACACAATTAGTGTAACCTTTTCACCTTGACATAATAAACTTAACTAAACATAATAAAAGAAAGAAAAATAAATAAACAAAATAAGAACATAAATAACATAAGAGTTAACTAAGTAAAGGAAAGGAAATGAAAGGCATAAACTTGATATTAATGAAAGCAAAGCATAAACATTACAAAAAATACAAAGAGAGAAAGCAAGAGCATGATCTTAATCTGGAAACCAAGATGCCTAACTGCATGGCTTTGATGACTAATTGATGAGTAGGTGGCCAACTCTTGACTTGGTGACAATCTTTATCTTCTTTTGTCTGCCCAAAACATCAAAATTGGAACCACTTGAAAACATAAAAGTTGTAGAAAATTGTCTCAGCTTTCTTGTGTAACAAATTTAGATCATTTTGACTTCTAGAACACCAGATATGTCCAAAATACTGAACAGTGCTCGGGCTGGAAGACAGATTCAGACTTCTTTGTTATTGCTCCAATTTGAACTTGAAAATGGACCTTTTAGATCTTGGGCTCCATATGAAAGTTGTAAGCCTATATCTTGCCTTTCCATCCATATAAAGTAGACCTAAATCTGAGATCTACAGCTCTAGATATGATCCAATTACTGAACAGTGTTTCGGTTTGGACTACACTGACATCTCTTTTCTAAGTTTGGCCATCTCTTTGTCCTTTCAATTTCAGCTCTTAAATTCATCAATCAATCCTTTCATTTATGTGATAGGCCTGCATTTAAAATGAACATTTACCATAAATGGCCTGCATTAAAAATAGTCATTTACCACAAATTAAAAGTATCTTATATTATTAGATATATTATTATAAAACATGCTTTAATTAAGGAATTATTGATACTTCAAGTACAAAATGATGATATAAGACCTTGATAAAAATAAACTTTTAAGCATCAATCACACCATCCAACTAGCTTATTACTAGTCCCTAGTAATCAAAATGTTGAAATAGAAAAATACTTTGCAAATTCCATAAAGCAAGGTAGTCATCATTTAACTTCCATTAATCTATCCAGATAAACAAACTCTCATTAAATTTATATACCTGCTCAATACCTTTTAACAAGATATTCATAAACCTTTCTTTTGTGCTCAATGTATCAACACATAATTATGGGGCTTTTCTTGGAAGAAAACAAAATTTTTGTTCTAATGTTTAAGGTTAACTTCCTTGGGTTGGTATTATTATTTTTGTCTTTTTTTTTTTAATATATATACATATAATTTAAAACACCTTGCATCTTTAACCCATGTAACGAGCTTTCAGCTAATGACTCCTAGACCAATTGGTCTTAGGGCATTAGGTGTTAAGACACCCTTACGAGCTAAGTAACTCGGGTCGCAGATACTGATATGTAGATAGTGCAATGTTTGTTTCCCTTAAGTTTTTCTCCTTAACCCATGTAATAAGCGTTGGGTTAATAGCTCCTAAGTCAGTTGACTTTAGGGTATTAGGTGTTAAAACACCCCTTCAGGCTTAATTGCTTACGTTAGGGAGTCTACATTTTTATTATCATCATTTTTTTTCCTCTTTTTTTTTGTTTTTTTGTTTTTATTTCAAATTATGTACTATCCCTTTCCCTTAGTTGTTACCTTTAACAAAAGAACATAAATAATGTAATAATCCAATGTGCAACCCACAATCATATGTTAAAGTGTGTGTGTGTAAATTAAGGTTTAAAAATACATGTTAAATGAGTATATGAGCATAATTAAGTGATAGTAATGCGAAAGTTTGTAAACCTGAATATTTCAAGAAGTATTATGATAGACCTTATTAAGAATGGTTACTAAGATGCCTCTCAAGAGTCATAAAAAGATCTTCTTTACTCTGCCATCATAGTAACAACAATTTTGCACGTGTTTTATGAAATAGAAAACACAGTTTTTTTTTTAACTACTACCCTCTCCCCCCAACTAAAACGAGACATTGTCCTCAATGTTCTAAGGTAGAAAGATAAAGTATAGAAGATATCACCTGAAATAACAAACACTAACAAACCTAAAACATAGTTAAACAACAATAAGAAATAACAAAACACAATAATAAAAAAAAGGACAAAAAACATTACAAATGAAAACTCAAATCTAATATAAGTTTTTTACGATTTTCCTTAGATGACCAATTTATGCGACTCATGGAGGGATCAATTACAGGAATGAAATATTGTAGTTGGTCAATCAATTGTTCGGCAGTAGCAGCAGAGATTATGATTTGTCGTGCAAAAGATGTTAGAAATTCCTGTTCCACAGCATGATCAAGAAAAGACAACAATTTATCATAATAACCATTAACATCTAACAAACCTATGGGTTTATGGTGAATGTGCAGTTGAGCCCAAGAGGAAATATGAAAGATCTCTTCCAATGTGCCTAGACCACCTGGTAAAGCAATGAAGGCATCAACATGGTTAAACATTGCATTCATTCGAGTAGACATTGTGGAGACTTGTAGTTCCTCTCCAATTATTTTTTCAATAATATCCCCTTATACCAAAGCTTCGGGGATAGCTGACACGACTAAAAGATTGATGTCTTCTCCTAAGTGCAGGAGTGTCGAAGTAATAAATAACCCGGCAAGACCGGGGTCGAACCAAAGGGAGGTTAATTGTACAAATTATAAATAACAATAATACAACAACAATAACAACAACAACAACAACAACAACAACAACAACAACAATAATAATAATAATAATAATAGTAATACTAATAATAATAATAATAATAATAATAATAATAATAAAGAAAAAGAAGAAGAAGAAGAAGAAGAAGATGAGAACTTTGAGATGGAATATTAACGTAAAGATTTAACAACGATAACAAACAATGTCAAGGTTAGAGGATCCACTAATGGTATGTCAAACAAGTATAGTATAAACTCTTATTATTCAATTGGAAACCACACACAAAGGAGGTTCCAATCAGATTATAGATTGTTAACATGATTACATTAGTCATCTTATTCGATTAATGCTAGTACTTGTAAATCTCGTCAAGCATTCATGATTATAACTTATGTTAACAACAAATCAAGTTCCTTTCATAGCTCAGGTGTCGGTTATACCATACAATATGAACTATGAAAGTACCAAGCATTTGTTGTACGAAGTGTTATACAATATAAATCAAGATTAGTCATTTAACAAGCAAAGTATTAAAGAGTGAACAAGATAACAAATACAAAATATGTTAGTATCAAACATTAAACTCCATATTAAGTTTACACTATACTTATACTTACACCATTAGTGTAACCTTTTCACCTGGACATAATTAACTTAGCTAGACATAATGAAAGAAAGAAAAATAGATAAACAAAATAAGAACATAAATAAGATAAAAGTTAACTAAGTAAAGGAAAGGAAATCAAAGGCATAAACTTGATATTAATGAAAGCAAAGCATAAACATTACAAAAAATACAAAGAGAGAAAGCAAGAGCATGATCTTGATCTAGAAACCAAGATGCCTAAATGCATGGCAAATGCCTCCTTTTATAGGCCAAAATTAGGAACTATTGATTTGATGACTAATTGATGAGTGGGTAGCCAACTCTTGACTTGGTGACAATCCTTATCTTCTCTTGTCTGCCCAAAACGTCATTGATAACGTCCAAATTGGATCCACTTGAAAACATGAAAGTTGTAGGCATTTGTCTCAGCTTTCTTGTGTAAACAATTCAGCTCATTTGGACTTCTAGAACTCCAGATATGGCCAAAATACTAAACAGTGCTCGGGTTGGAGGACAACTTCGGGCTTCTTTGTTGTTGCAATAATTTGGACTTGAAAATGGCCTTTTTAGATCTTGGACTCCATATGAAAGTTGTAGGCCTATGTCTTACCTTAACATCCATATAAAGTAGACCTAAATCTGAGATCTATAGCTCCAGATATGACCCAATTACCGAACAGTGTTTTAGTTTAGATTGCATCGAGATCTCTTTTCTAATTTTGGTCATCTCTTTGCCCTTGCAATTTAAGTTCTTAAAGTCATCAATCAATCCTTTCATTTATGTGATAGGCCTGCATTTAAAATGAACATTTACCATAAATTAAAGGTATCTTACATTATTAGATATATTATTATAAAACATGCTTTAGTTAAGGAGTTATTGATACTTCAAGTGCAAAATGATGATATAAAACCATGATAAAAATGCACTTTTAAGTACTAATCACACCCCCCAACCAGCTTATTACTAGTCCCTAGTAATCAAAGCGTTAAAATAGAAAAACAATTTGCAAATTCCACAAAGCAAGGTATTCATCATTTAACTTCCATTAATCTATCCAGATAAACAAACTCTCGAAATGAATCTTTCTCTCAGCTAGCACTTGACCAAGATGATTTGCTGATTCTAAAAACTCCTTTTCTTTCCCACGACTAGATCCACCAAAAACACAAATATTTCTTATATGATGACCTGAGGAACTTGCCATTTCTACACACTTCTGTATTTGATGAATGTATGGGTTGAGTAGAAATGAAAGGAAGGAAAAGAGGGTTTTATAGATGAGGAATTAGAAAGGCAATCATAACACCTATATGTAGGCCAGCTGGAGTCTCACACACTTTCTCTCTCTTTTTATTTATTTACTTTTGAAAAAAACATGTGTATGTACAGGTAGTTGTGATTGTGGCTCACATCTTCCCTTGGTTTTACGTCCAAGAACGGCTTAAACGCCCTCTATGGGTCGGGGATAGGCTTCCCATCCAGTTTTCTTAAAAACTGGCAAACAGGGTCTTTTTTAGTCAGATTCCCAAGACTAAGTCGATCATGTTTTTTATGAAATAGTGGCCATAAATCATGAATTGCACGATGCACATCTCCACTAGGATGCGTCTCAAGAGTCAATAGAAGATTATCTAAAGACTCCTTACTCAGGCCATCCTTAATGAATTGTATTTTATCTTCACGGTTTATAGATACCATTCCTAAAGAACGACATTATGTATTACAAGTCCATCTAGCACATCGATGACAGACTTCTAGTCGTTGTGCACGACGTTTCTTTGTAAAAGTGCTTTTACCTGTTCCAGGCATGTGTGAAATGAAAAAATTAGAGGACTCACCTGATAATCAGACCTTTCCTTCAATCAACCAGCGAATATCTTCAGGAATTCCATGATTCATTAACAATCTCAATCTTGCACATCTAGCACGGTAAATTTTTGTAATCGCATTCTGAGGTAGAGCGGGAAAATACTTTTTCAATTTTTCCAGATTAGTGTCCATTTTCAAATGAGAATTGGAAGAGAGATTCAAACAATTGCACAAATATATACACAGATATCAGTTATTGTGGGAAACTGAAAGAACCGACTTAAGTCACGGAGTACCGTTGTCCGCCATTTGACCGGGGTGAGAGAAACTAGCAAAAATCACTCAAAAAGAAACACAAAAAAGAAAATGTGAGAAAAACAAAATAATCAACCTTTATCTACAAGATCATTCAAACCAGCTGATTCATTTTCACTAGGAAAATTATCAAAGTAAGCTTTCAAACGATGTCCATTTTCCTTAAAATCATTGTCATTCATTGAATTCTCAATATCACAGGCCCCATAAGGATTGCTCCATCTTGGTCTTAGCTCTCTAGGGACTACATAGATTTGAGAATCATAAAACAAAATGTTTTGACCAGTATCAATCTTTTGACAATTTTCACAAGTTTTGCAGAATGCATGTGTGTCCTTGAACATGGTGGGCCAATAAAATCCATTTTGCAAGATTTTTGCAATTGTCTTTTTTGACGAGAAATAACTTCCACATGCTTTAGAATGACAAAGTTTAATGACACTACTTACCTTATTGTCGGGAATGAATTTTTGAAATATTTGATCAGGACAATATTTGAATAAGTTAGGGTCATCACAATAAAAGTTCTTCACTTCGTTCAAAAACTTTTCTTTGTCTTGGGTACTCCAATCAGCTGGCAAATCTCCTAAAGCAAGAAAATTGATATTTTTATCATACCAAGGCATTGGAGAAAGTAAGGATTCGTTAGGAAAGTAATCATCCATTGGTGTGATGTCGGGTGTCGAATCTATTGTCACTGTTGATAAAAGATTCGCATCAACATTTTCGGTGCTTGTTTTATCCGTGATTTCTTCCTCAGAATAAACCATTTGCAACTCTTCAGTTTCATCCAATTCATTTTTACTTAAAGTAGATTCAAGTTGATCATAAACTAATTCATCAATATGATCTACTTCTTGTAAATCATTATCATCTCCAGGTTGCTTGCAAATGTTGAAAATATTCATCTCCAATGTCATGTTTCCAAATGATAGCTTCATCAGTCCATTCCTACAATTAATCAATGCATTAGAAGTTGCAAGAAATGGACGTCCTAAAATAACAGGAAATGAATTACATGCTTCAACAGGTTCTGTGTCCAAGACAATAAAATCCACAGGATAAATGAATTTATCGACTTGTACTAACACATCTTCAATTATTCCTCTAGGCACTTTTACAAATCTATCAGCAAGTAAAAGAGATATAGAAGTTGGTTTTAACTCACCTAGATTGAGACTTTGAAAAACTGAATATGGAAGTAAATTCACACTAGCTCCAAGATCAAGTAAGGCTCTTTCAATTTTATGCTCTCCAATAAAGCAAGAAATTGTAGGACAACCAGGGTCTTTATATTTCAAAGCATTATTGTTTTGAAGAATAGCACTTACTTGTTCGGCTAGAAAGGCTTTCTTTTTCACATTCAGTTTCCTCTTCACAATGCATAGATCTTTCAAAAATTTAGCATAGGAAGGAACCTGTTTAATAGCATCCAGCAAAGGTATATTGATCCTTACCTGTTTGAAAGTTTCAATGATTTCAGAGTTGTGATTGACTTTCCTTTGTTTAGTCATGGCATGAGGAAATGGAAGTGCTGGCGGTGAATCAGTCGTTTCTTTGCAATTTTCAGATTCAACCCCTTCCTTACCCTCAGAGATTGACTCATCATCTTTCTCATAAGGTTCAAGAGAGGGTTTTTCAATAACCTTACCACTGCGCAGAGTAGTGACTGACTTTTCAATAACTTTACCACTGCGCAGAGTAGTGACTGATTTGACTTGATCCATATGTTGGCTTCCGGAACTACTTGCATTTGCATTGTATTGCCCCTTGGGATTTTGTTGTGGTTGAGATGGAAACTTACCTTTCTCTTGGAAACTAAGAGCAGATGTTAATTTAGCAAGAGTATTTTTAAAATCTGTCATATTTTGAGCAAGTTGAGTATTAATTGTCTCTTGCTTTTCAATGAATGCATGCAATGTTTCCTCAAGATTTCTTCTAGGAGGTGGAGCATAAGGAGGTGCATATCCATGAGAATTTTGGAAATTGTGGTGTGCTTGAAATGGCGGTTGTGAAGTTTGTGCATTGTCACTCTTCCAACTGAAATTTTGGTGATTAGTCCAACCAGGATTGTATGTTTGCAAATATGGGTTATGATTGGGCCTTTCAAAACTGTTTAAAGCATGGGCTTGTTCATGGAGACATTCCTTAAAAGAAGGCAAGGTTGAACAGTTACTGGTTGAGTGTTCATTTGTTTCACATATTTGACATGCAATGTTTTCAATAGATTTAAATTGACCACTCTTTTTCAATTCTAGTGCCTCGACTTTTCTAGCTAAAGATGCAAACTTAGCTTGAAGGTCATGATCTTCCCTAAGGTTGTACATACCTCCACTAGATGTATGAGGTTGAGTTTTACTCGGTGCCTCATAAGTACTCGCAGTGTCCTAATTTTGAGCATTTTCAGCTAACAAGTCTAAGTACTCCATTGCTTCATCAGGGTCTTTATCTTCAAAAGTTCCATTGCACATCAATTCAACCATTTGCCTATCTTTAGGTGTTAACCCTTCATAGAAATGTGAAACCAATCTCCATGTTTCAAAACCATGATGAGGGCAAGTACTAAGCAAGTCTCGATACCTATCCCAACATTGGTAAAATGTTTCTCCTGGTTTTTGAGTGAAAGTGGTGATTTGTCTCTTGAAAGAGTTTGTTCTATGAGATGGGAAAAACTTCTTTAAAAATTGTTGTTGCATTTCATCCCAAGCACGAATGGATCCTGGTCTGAAATTTTGTAGCCATGTTTTAGCTTTATCTTTTAATGAAAAA
>NW_011501770.1:0-33203 GCF_000495115.2 Populus euphratica
ATCACAGATTCTCGATCAAAATAGCTTGGGAACAACTAAGATTTCATCATACAATGGTCGAATGGCATGACATTGTGTGGTTCAAGAATGCTGTTCCAAGACATTCGTTTCTTCTATGGGTGGCTGTCCAACAGAAACTCACAACTCAAGATAGACTTCATCGATTTGGTATACATGGTCCCAATAGATGCTCACTCTGTCTCCGCAACTACAAAGATCACAACCACTTGTTCTTTGAATGCTCCTATACTAAAGCGATCTGGTGGGATGTTTGTGACAGATGCAACATTCCAAGAATGACAAAACGATGGGATGAATGGATTCGATGGGCCACTGTCACTTGGCATGGCAAAAGTTTCGTCAATGTTTCTCGTAAACTCAGTTTTGCAGCTACAGTGTATCATATCTGGCAAGAAAGGAATGCAAGGACCTTTGCTGGAATATCTAGAACTCAGAATTTGGTCTTTCATCAAATCAAATGTATCATCCATGATAAGCTTGATTTGATGAGGAACGTTCTACCAACAGATGAAAATAAAAGAATCCAACGAGCATGGAGGGTTAATAACATAGATTCTTCATTTGATATTTAGCTGGTTGTATTGGTTTCCCTAACGAATCAAGTTAGGTCTTGAGTTTTCAGTTCGGTGGCTAGCATGTAGCCATCTGTTGTTTTACGTTTCTGTTCTCATTGTAAATCTAGGGTATGCCCCTTATAATCTTTGTATCGTTTTCCTTTAATATATACGTCAACTTACCAAAAAAAAAAGAAATGAAAGGCATAAACTTAATATTAATGAAAGCAAAGCATAAATAATACAAAAAATACAAAGAAAGAAAGCAAAAGATTATAAGGGGGTCAACTTACCAAAAAAAAAAAAAGATTGAGATTGTTAATGAATCATGGAATTCCTAAAGATATTCGTTGGTTGATTGAAGGAACTGGAAACCAAGATGCCTTAATGCATGGCAAATGTCTCCTTTTATAGGCCAAAATTGGGAACTATTGATTTGATGACTAATTGATAAGTGGGTGGCCAACTTTTGACTTGGTGACAATCCTTATCTTCTCTTGTCTGCCCAAAACATCATTGATAACGTCAAAATTGGAGCCAATTGCAAACATGAAAGTTGTAGGCCATTGTCTCAGCTTTTGTGTGTAAAACATTCAGCTCATTTGGACTTCTAGAACTCCAGATATGGCCAAAATACCGAACAGTGCTCGGGCTGGAAGACAGATTCGGGCTTCTTTGTTGTTGCTATAATTGGGACTTGATAATGGCCTTTTTAGATCTTGGGATCCATATGAAAGTTGTAGGTCTATGTCTTACCTTTCCATCCATATAAATTGGACCTAAATCTGAGATCTGTAACTCCAGATATGACCCAATTACCGAACAGTGTTCCGGTTTGGATTGCACCGACATCTCTTCTCTAAGTTTGACCATCTCTTTATCCATGCAATTTAAGTTCTTCAAGTCATCAATCAATCTTTTCATTTATGTGATAGACCTGCATTAAAAATAGACATTTACCACAAATTATAGGTATCTTATATTATTAGATACATTATTATAAAACATATTTTAGTTAAGGAGTTATTGATACTTCAAGTGCAAAATGATGATATAAAACCATGATAAAAATGCACTTTTAAGTACTAATCAGAAACCACTTTCTGGAAAACAAACACAAGAAAGTTTGGAAAGTGTTTTCCCAGAAACCACTTTTCGAAAAACAAACACAGCTAAAAAGGAAATCACTTTCCTGAAAACCAAGCTAAATTTTTCTTTGACTGAAAAATATTTTTCGTTGACTAGAAAATATTTTCCGCTGACTAGAAAGTGTTTTCCATTGACTGGAAAATGTTTTCCATTGATTGAAACGTGTTTTTTGTTGACCGGAAAATATTTTTCGTTGACCAACTTTTCTAATGGCAAATAAACACAGGAAAGTTTGGAAAGTAGTTTCCCAAAAACTATTGTTCGGGAAACAAACATGGCCTTAAAGAAGACCTAATCAACCCCTCTTAGGTGGACTTATATAAAGCTCATTTACAATTGACCCAAATAAGTAATTATAACCCAAAGATTGAGAAGAAAATGATAAAAATAATAAAAATCCAAAAATTATCATCCTAAATATGCTAGAATCAGATTTGTCACCATTAAAAGTTCCAAATAGACTAGAAAATCTGATTTGAAGGTAGAATTTATTCTGAAGTATTCTTTCCTTTTGTAGCTGGGATGAATAAAGAATCCTTGTAAGAAAACGATTTTTTAAATAATTATGAATCCTTGCCACACTTGGAAACTATGTAGTAGCCCATTAAAGATCTTTGTAGAATTAGTATATTTCCAGAATAAGCTATCACATTCTTTTAGAAAAAGAATCCTAGCCAAATAGGAAGTCCACAAGTCAAAAGGAAGTAAATAACAAATTTCATACAGCCTCTGTTGACCCGTATTGAGATGCCTTTCCAAACTTCGATTGACCCAAAATTTTAACCCAAGATAGCAAATATGTTCGGAGACTCCATGTAAAATTTCAGCTCGATCCAACGGTCGGATTGAACATTATGACTGTTGCCGTAAAACTAGATAGTTGCACATTTAACATCAAAATCCGAATTTGACCTTGCTTGGATTGTATCAAATCAGCATACTGATTAGTACTTAAAAGTGCATTTTTATCATGGTTTTATATCATCATTTAGCACTTGAAGTATCCATAACTCCTTAACCAAAGCATATTTTATAATAATATATCTAATAATATAAGATAACTTTAATTTGTGGTAAATGTTATCAATAACTCCTTAACTAAAATATGTTTTATAATAATGTATCTAATAATATAAGATACCTATAATTTGTGGTAAATGTCTATTTTTAATGCAGGTCTATCACATAAATGAAAGGATTGATTGATGACTTTAAGAACTTAAATTGCAAGGATAAAGAGATGGCCAAACTTAGAAAAGAGATGTCGGTGCAATCCAAACCGGAACACTGTTCGGTAATTGGGTCATATCTGGAGCTACAGATCTCAGATTTAGGTCCAATTTATATGGATGGAAAGGTAAGACATAGGCCTACAACTTTGATATGGAGCCCAAGATCTAAAAAGGCCATTATCAAGTCCAAATTGTAGCAACAACAAAGAAGCCCGAATCTGTCTTCCAGCCCGAGCACTGTTCGGTATTTTGGCCATATCTGGAGTTCTAGACGTCCAAATGAGCTGAATGTTTTACACAAGAAAGCTGACACAAGTGCCTACAACTTTCATGTTTACAACTGGCTCCAATTTTGACGTTATCAATGACGTTTTGGGCAGACAAAAGAAGATAAGGATTGTCACCAAGTCAAAAGTTGGCCACCCACTTATCAATTAGTCATCAAATCAATAGTTCCCAATTTTGGCCTATAAAAGGAGACATTTGCCATGCATTTAGGCATCTTGGTTTCCAGATCAAGATCATGCTCTTCCTTTCTCTCTTTGTATTTTTTATGCTTTGTTTTCATTAATATTAAGTTTATGCCTTTCATTTCCTTTCCTTTACTTAGTTAACTTTTATGTTCTTATTTTGTTTATCTATTTTGCTTTCTTTTATTATGTCTAGCTAAGTTAGTTATGTCAAGGTGAAAAGGTTACACTAATGGTGTGAGAATAAGTATAATGTAAACTTAATATGGACTTTAATGTTTGATACTAACATGTTTTATATTTGTTATCTTGTTCACTCTTTAATACTTTGCTTGTTAAATGACTAATCTTGATTTATGTTGTATAACACTTGGTACAACAAATGCTTGGCACTTTCATAGCCCATAATGTATGGTATAACCGACACCTGAGCTATGAAAGGAACTTGATTTGTTGTTAACATAAGTTATAATCATGAATGCTTGACGAGATTTACAAGTATTAGCATTAATTGAATAAGATGACTAATGTAATCATGTTAACAATATATACTCTGATTGGAACCTCCTTTGTGTGTGGTTTCCAATTCAATAATAAGAGTTTATGCTATACTTGTTTGATATACCATTAGTGGAATCTCTAACCTTGACATTTGTTATTATTATTGTTTAATCCTTACATTAATTTTCCATCTCCAAGTTCTCATCATCTTCATCTTCTTCTCTTTCTTTATTATTATTATTAGTACTGCTACTACTACTACTACTACTACTACTATTATTATTACTATTATTATTATTATTATTATTATTATTATTATTATTATTATTATTATTATTATTATTCTTGTTGTTGTTGTTGTTATTGTTATTTTATAATTGTTGTTTATAATTTGTACAATTAACCTCCCTATGGTTCGACCCCGGTCTTGCCGGGTTATTTATTACTTCGACACTCCTGCACTTGGGAGAAGACATCAATCTTTTCGTCGTGTCAAGTTTTATATGAAAGTGCCGGGGAGGTAAGTTCTTGTATAAATTATAGTATTTATTTTATTTTCTCTTTTCACTTTTCTTGTATATAACTTTGTTTCTTTTCTTTTGTTTCTTTTTATTTTGTTTTCTTCCTCCTTCTTTTGCTTTCTTCTTCTTTTTTATTTTATTCCTACACGTGCATGAGAGTGTGGTCACGTACATCAAGTGGTAGACTTTGTAGGATATCCTCATCATTTTCAGAAAATATGGCCGAAGAAGATAATCAATCACTTCATAATGAAAATAATGAGAATAACCGTGCTAGAACACTTAGAGACCATTAAAAATAGACATTTACCACAAATTATAGGTATCTTATATTATTAGATACATTATTATAAAATATATTTTAGTTAAGGAGTTATGGATACTTCAAGTGCAAAATGATGATATAAAACCATGATAAAAATGCACTTTTAAGTACTAATCACATACAATTTCTCACTAAACAACAAACTAAGTACATTATGCAAATGATCATGATGCTCAGTTAAGTTTTTGCTATATATTAGAATGTCGTCAAAATACAAAACCACAAACTTACCTATGAATGCAAGTAACATATGATTCATTAAACGTATAACCGTACTAGGTGCATTTATAAGTCCAAATGGTATTACTAACCATTCATACAAACCATGCTTTGTCTAAAATGTTGTTTTCCAGTCATCGCCTTCTTTATCCTAATTTAATGGTACCCACTTTTCAAATCGATTTTAGAGAAAAAACAAGATCCATGTAACTCATCTAACATGTCATCAAGCCTAGAAATGGGGTGTCTATACTTTATCGATATGTTGTTGATGGCTCGGCAATCAACACACATTCTCCATGTTCCATCCTTTTTAGGCACAAATAGCACGGGTATAGCACCCAGACTCATACTCTCACAAATGTAGCCCTTTTCAAGTTGCCTTTGAAGATCCTTTGTCTTGGGATTGCTTTTATAGGCTAGTTGGCTAGGAATTGAAGCTCCGGGTATAAAATCAATATGATGCTCTATCCCCCTCGATGGTGGTAATTTGCTAGGATTATCTTTTTTTTTTTTGGTAAGTTAACGTATGTATTAAAAGACAAAGATACAAAGATTATAAGAGGCATACCCCAAATTTACAATGAGAATAGAAACGTAAAACAACAAATGGCTACAGCTAGCCACCGAACAAAAATATATTTTTTATTTTTTTTATTTTTAGAAGTTGTGATGAAAACCTGGTATTTTAATAATGCATTTGTATTTTTACGATGTAAAATACAGACTGATATTAAGAAAAAGAAGGTGGAAAAATTACAATTTTTCAAAAGCATTTTTGAGAAAATATTTTTTGAATTGGGTCGGACCCAGCCGAAACATTTTAGGGTGGGCCTGGTTTGCTGGCCCATTTAAACAGTGGGTCTCGGCACTGTTCACCTACAACATGAATAATGGCGAGACCCTAAGAAAAAGAAGAAGAAAGGGAAAGGAAAAGGGAAAAGGAACAGGCTTACCTGTGGTGGCTCACAGTGCTTCTTGCAACTATGGAGGTGGCATAACGTAGCTGCTGGCAACTGTGGAGGTGCCAGTGATGGTGGTTTTCATCGTTTTTTCCCTTGTTTTTCCTTTCTTTCTCTATTTTTCTTTCTCTTCTTTGTCTCTGTTTTTCTTTCACTGATGGTGCTGCGGTGGATACGGATGGTGGCGTTATTGTTCTTCTCTTTTTTGCTCTCTATTTTGACCAAATTAATTGTTACAAATTATAATTTGACCCTAGAACTTTAATTTCTTCCAATTAAAGCCTAAATTGAATTCAAAATCAATTTTTTTTGCAAACAAACCTCCATAAATTCAATTAAACATTTAATGAAATATAATTGAATCCATGAACATTTTGATTTTGAAATTTTTTTCCTCACATTGAATTTTGTTTGTCAACAGGGCGCTCATTAGTCAATAAAATACTGTCAAATTTTAATCTTTGTATTTTTTAACCTCTTTAACCAATTTTTAACCCTTTTTTGAGCATTCTGCCTTTTTGAAGAAAAACAGTCTATATATGAAGACAAAGAGAAAGGTCATCCTACCCAAAAATCATAATGTGTTTTGACCTCCTCTTTTCACTACTATATTTTTTATTTTTTGTATTTTTTTAAGAAAGAAAAAAATATGAATTGGGGAATAACCTAAAAATAGGTTATGACACCACCTCTTATAAAGGTATATACCTATTTTTAACCCCACCATGAATTATCTTCCTATCATATTACCATGGTCTCCCCAACAAGATGTCACTTGCTTGCATTGGTACCACGTCACGTAGAACTCCATCAACATATTTTGTTACTTTCACTTTCACTTCACCATTATCATTCAGTCATTGCAATCTATATAGTTTAGTACACAAATTCAGTTTATTAACGAGGCAGGTACTACAAATATTAACACAGCTTCCACTATCTATAATTAAACCATACACCTTACTTTGCACATAAAAATGCGTATGAAAGATGTTCTCCCTTTATTGATCAGTTTCATCTTCCTTGACCTTAACTTGAAGTGTTTGCCTTATAAACAAGGACTCCTGAACCGGTAATTCTAACTCATCCCCATCATTATCCTGCTGACTTGACTAAAAAATTGATGTATTCTCCCAAGTGTAGGAGTGTCGAAGTAATAAATAAGCCGGTAAGACCGGGGTCGAACCATAGGGAGGTTAATTATAAATTATAGATAACAATAAGATGACGATGACAACAACAACAACAGTAGTAGTAGTAGTAGTAAAAAATAAGAAGAAGAAGATGAAGTTGATGAGAACTTTGAGATGGAAGATTAATATAAGGATTAGATAATGATAACAACAAATGCCAAGGTTAGAGCATCCACTAATGGTATGTCAAACAAGTATAGTATAAACTCTTATTATTCAATTGGAAACCACACACAAAGGAGGTTCCAATCAAATTATAAATTGTTAACATGATTACATTAGTCATCTTATTCGATTAATGCTAATACTTGTAAATCTCGTCAAGCATTCATGATTATAACTTATGTTAACAACAAATCAAGTTCCTTTCATAACTCACATGTCGGTTATACCTTACAGTATGGGCTATGAAAGTGCCAAGCATTTGTTATACCAAATGTTATACAATATAAATCTAGATTAGTCATTTAGCAAGCAAAATATTAAAGAGTGAACAAGATAACAAATACAAAACATGTTAGTATCAAACATTAAAGTCCATATTAAGTTTACACCATTAGTGTAACCATACCATTAGTGTAACCTTTTCACCTTGACATAACTAACTTAGCTAGACATAATGAAAGAATTTTTTGGTAAGTTGACGTATATATTAAAGGAAAACGATACAAAGATTATAAAGGGCATACCCTAGATTTATAATGAGGTTCTTCATTTGATATTTAGCTAGCCACCGAACAGAAAACTCAAGACCTAACTTGATTAGTGTAACCTTTTCACCTGACATAATAAACTTAGCTAAACTAATACGAACCTCGTGATCACGCAACCCACACGCAAAGACACCAATTCCTGGAAAGCCAAGTAAATCAGGTTTGATAGGAGTGTGACACAAATATAACTTGTATAGGCCCTAACACTATTGGAAACGGAAAACACCCACCCAACGAATGTTGATTCGCGAACGAGAAGTATAAGGAGGACACCACGAAGACAGTTGTTCTTCGATAAGTCGTTTTTAAGTTCATTAGAGAACTATGGAAGGGAGATTATATCACCAACACACACACAATGCATTTTATTAATCTAAATTGTCTCTCTTACATGTTTGGTTATGCCTCTATTTATAGTCACTCTAGACTTAAAAGAAACCCTAATGGACCCCTCTTGGGTGGACATATATGTAGCCCACTTCCAATTGACCCAAATAAGTAATAATAACCCAAAGACTAAGAAGAAAATAATAAAAATAATAAAAATCTGAAAATTATCATCCTAAATATGGTAGAATCAGATTTGTCACCATTAAGAACTCCCAAATAGACTAGGAAATCTGATATGAAGGTAGAATGTATTCTAAATTCTTCTTTCCTTTTTTCGCTCGAATGAATAAGGAATCCTTATAAGAAAAGGATTCTGAAATAATTATGAATCCTTGCCACATCTAGAAACTATGTTGTAGCCCATTAAACATCCTTGTAGAATTAGTATATTTCCAAAAAAGTGCCACATCCTTTTTGAA
The DNA here is from genome assembly GCF_000495115.2 of Populus euphratica. Lineage (NCBI taxonomy): Eukaryota > Viridiplantae > Streptophyta > Magnoliopsida > Malpighiales > Salicaceae > Populus > Populus euphratica. The sequence goes on from NW_011501770.1 coordinate 8,670, forward strand.
AAAGAATCCTAGCCAAATAGGAAGTCCACAAGTCAAAAGGAAGTAAATAACAAAATTCGTACAACCTATGTTGACTCGTATTGAGATGCCTTCCCAAACTCCGATTGACCTGAAAGTTTAACCCAATGTAAGAAAAGATGTCAGGAGACTCACATAACATTTCAACTCGATCCAACGGTTGGATTGAAAATTATGACTCTTGCCGTAAAACTAGATAGTTGCACATTTTTCTTCAAAATCCAAATTTGACCTTGCCTGGATCGTATCATAAACATAATGAAAGAAAAATAAATAAATAAATAAAATAAGAACATAAATAAGATAAAATTTAACTAAGTAAAGGAAAGGAAATGAAAGGCATAAACTTGATATTAATGAAAACAAAACCTAAACATTATAAAAATACAAAGAGAGAAAGTAAGAGCATGATCTTGATCAGGAGACCAAAATGCCTAAATGCATGCCCAATGCCTCCTTTTATAGGCCAAAATTAGGAACTATTGATTTGGTGACTAATTAATGAGTGGGTGGCCAATTCTTGACTTGGTGACAATCCTTATCTTCTCTTATCTACTCAAAACATCATTGATAATGTCAAAATTGAAACCACTTGAAAACACGAAAGTTGTAGGAAATTGTCTCATATATGGGCCAAACACTGAACAGTGTTCGGGCTGCAGGACAGATTTGAATTTCTTCATTGTTGCTATAATTTGGACTTGAAAATGACCTTTTTAAATCTTGAGCTCCATATAAAAGTTGTAGGCCTATTATGTCTTATCTTTCCATCCATATAAAGTAGACTTAAATCCAAGATTTACAACTCTAGATATGACCTGATTACCGAACAATGTTTCGGTTTAAACTGCACCAACATCTTTTTTTTAAGTTTAGCCATTATTTTGTCCTTTCAATTTCAGTTCTTGAACTCATTAATCAATCCTTCCATTTATATAATAGGCTTGCGTTTAAAATGAATATTTACCATAAATTAATGGTATCTTATATTATTAGATATGTTATTATAAAATATGCTTTAGTTAAAGAGTTATTGATATTTCAAGTGCAAAATAATGATATAAAACCTTGTTAAAATGTACTTTTAAGTACTAATCACACCCCCTCAACCAGCTTATTACTAGTCCCTAATAATTAAAGCGTTAAAATAGAAAAATAATTTGCAAGTTCCACAAAACAAGGTATTCATCATTCAACTGCCATTAATCTATCTAGATAAACAAACTCTTATTAAATTTATATATTTGTTTAATACCTCTTAAACAAGATATTAATAAACCTTTCTTTTGTGCTCAATATATCAACACATAGTTATGGGGCTTTTATTGAAAAAAAACAAAATTTTTCTTCTAATCTTTAAGGTTAACTTTCTTAGGTTGGGATTATTATTAGTTTTTTTTCCGTTTTTTCTCTTCTTTTTCTTATTTTTTTAATATATATACATATAACTTAAAACACCATACATCTTTAACCCATGTAACGAGGTTTCGGCTAATGACTCCTAGACCAGTTGGTCTTAGGGCATTAGGTGTTGAGACAGCTTTATGAGCTTAGTAACTTGAGTTGGAGATACTGATACGTAGATAGTGCAATGTTTGATTTCCTTAAGCTTTTTTCCTCAACCTATGTAACATGTGTTGGGCCAATAGCTTCCAAGTTAGTTGACTTTAAGATATTATGTGTTAAAACACCCCTTCAGGCTTAATTGCTTAAGTTAGGGAGGCTATAAAACCAAACTAATCTACATTTTTATTATCATCATTTTTTTGCTTTTTTTTCAAATTTTATACTATCCCTTTCCCTTAATTATTACTTCTAACAATGTGCAACCCACAATCATATGTTAAAGTGTGTGTGTGAAAATTAAGTTTAAAACACATCTTAAATGAGTATATAGACAAAATTAAGTGATAACAATGCGAGAGTTTATAAACCTGAATATTTCAAGATGTATTATGATAGACCTTGTTAAGAATGGTTATTAAAATGTGTCTCAAGGGTCACTTTAACAAAAAAGCTCCTTTACTTTGCCATCTTATTAACAACAATTTTACACATGTTTGATGAAATAGAAAACACAGTTAGTTAATTTTTTTCAACTACTATCTTCTTCCCCCAACCAAAATGTAGATTTAAGTTCTAATCACCTGCAATGGTGGCAAGCCTTCACAATCAGATTTGTCACTTTCAGATTCAATATCACTATTATCTATAATCATCATGATTCTCTTATTTGGACACTCTAAAGCAAAATGTAGATGTCCCTGACAACTGAAACTTTTAGCGTCACGAGTATGTTTAGGTTGAATATTAGATTTACCTTTAGCACTAGTAGGGACATCAACTTTAGCCTTTGGTGTTTCGGTTCTAAAAGGAACAAAGGACCTCGGCCGGACAGTAGCCTTTCTCTTTAGATTTAGTGTCAGGAACTAATGAAAGGCTATCATAAATCTACGGGACCTGCCCGTTGTGCTATGAAAGTAGATCTGATGAAGGCTTATGACTCGGTTCGGTGGGATTTCGTTGACACTATGTTAAGAAAAATGGGATTCCCTAGAACAGTCATTGATTGGATTATGGTTTGTGTTACATCATGTCAATTCTCTATCAACGTCAATGGTGAGCTTGCAGGTTATTTTCAAGGGGGGAGAGGGCTTCGACAAGGGGATCCACTTTCTCCATATTTGTTTGTCCTATGTATGGAAATCCTTTCAGGGCTATTCTGCAAGATGAGTGCCAACCAAAACTTCAAGTTCCACTGGAGATGCAAGAAGGACAACATTTCTCATCTTTGTTTTGCTGACGACTTGATGATTTTTAGCAAAGGAGATGTAAACTCAATTCGTATGATCAAAACTGTGCTCACAAAGTTTCAAGATCTATCAGGTCTGTATCCAAATCCAAATAAAAGTGACATCTTCTTAAGCGGTGTGTTAAATGCTGAGAGGGAAGAGATTATTCATGTTCTTGGGTTTGCAGAGGGGGAGCTCCCTATGAAATATTTGGGAGTGCCTCTAATCTCGTCCAGACTAAAGGCTGTTTATTGTAAGGGTCTCGTGGATCGAATCACCTCTAAAGTTCGACATTGGACTTGTAGAACACTCTCGTATGCAGGACGAGTACAACTGATTAATTCAGTTTTATTTTCCATCCAAGTCTATTGGGCATCTCTCTTCCTCTTACCTGGGCAAGTCATAAAAAGTGTGGAGCAAATTATGAGATCCTTTCTTTGGTCAGGTTCAGATATGAGAACTACTGGGGCTAAAGTGGCTTGGGATCAGGTATGTCTTCCAAAAAAGGAGGGGGGGCTAGGAATAAAGAGGATAACAGAATGGAACAAGATTGCTTTGTTGAAACACATTTGGAACCTGTGCAATGACTCAGATGGCTCAATCTGGTCTACTTGGATCAGATGTAATCTGTTGCGAGGTAGGAATTTCTGGACAATCAAGACGCCACAGAATTGCTCTTGGGCATGGAGAAAGATTCTAAAGCTCAGATCCTTAGCATGGCCGAAGATGAAGTACATCATAGGGGATGGCAGGACAACTTCTCTATGGTTTGACAATTGGCATCCTCACAGCCCGCTCGCAGATTCTTACGGTGACAGATTCATCTATGATTCAGGTATGGAAAAAACACGAAGGTGAATATGCTGATTCATAACTCAGAATGGAAAATTCCTACCACTCACGCTATTGGATGGCACCCCATTATAGAAGCTATTCCTTCCAATTCTAATCCTATGATAGGGCAAAATGATGAGATTGTTTGGCTGGATTCACCAAATCACAGATTCTCGATCAAAATAGCTTGGGAACAAATAAGATTTCATCATACGATGGTCGAATGACATGACATTGTGTGGTTCAAGAATGCTGTTCCAAGACATTCGTTTCTTCTATGGGTGGCTGTCCAACAGAAACTCACAACTCAAGATAGACTTCATCGATTTGGTATACATGGTCCCAATAGATGCTCACTCTGTCTCCGCAACTACGAAGATCACAACCACTTGTTCTTTGAATGCTCTTATACTAAAGCGATCTGGTGGGATGTTTGTGACAGATGCAACATTCCAAGAATGACAAAAGGATGGGATGAATGGATTCGATGGGCCACTGTCACTTGGCATGGCAAAAGTTTCGTCAATTTTTCTCGTAAACTCGGTTTTGCAGCTACAGTGTATCATATCTGGCAAGAAAGGAATGCAAGGACCTTTGCTGGAATATCTAGAACTCAGAATTTGGTCTTTCATCAAATTGAATGTATCATCCGTGATAAGCTTGATTTGATGAGGAACGTTCTACCAACAGATGAAAATAAAAGAATCCAACGAGCATGGAGGGTTAATAACATAGATTCTTCATTTGATATTTAGCTGGTTGTATTGGTTTCCCTAACGAATCAAGTTAGGTCTTGAGTTTTCAGTTCGGTAGCTAGCATGTAGCCATCTGTTGTTTTACGTTTTTGTTCTCATTGTAAATCTGGGGTATGCCCCTTATAATCTTTGTATCGTTTTCCTTTAATAAATACGTCAACTTACCAAAAAAAAAAAAAAAAAAGTCTGAGTACTTGTTGTGCCGTGAATGATTCAAAAATTGGCAACAATGAATCTGACGAAAATGGATGAAGGATGGGTCTGGTTGTATTGTCTTTCTTCTGGTGTTTAGGCTAGATTATAGTATTTTTAAGGTAAATAAAAATGGAGGATAAACTAGAGTGATACTTTGATAAGTCGATCTGGACGCCACAAAGATCAAAATTCTGAGTTCTAGATATTCCAGCAAAGGTCCTTGCATTCCTTTCTTGCCAGATATGATACATTGTAGCTGCAAAACTGAGTTTACGAGAAAAATTGATAAAACTTTTGCCATGCCAAGTGACAGTGGCCCATCGAATCCATTCATCCCATCCTTTTGTCATTCTTGGAATGTTGCATCTGTCACAAACATCCCACCAGATCGCTTTAGTATAGGAGCATTCAAAGAACAAGTGGTTGTGATCTTCGTAGTTGCGGAGACAGAGTGAGCATCTATTGGGACCATGTATACCAAATCGATGAAGTCTATCTTGAGTTGTGAGTTTCTGTTGGACAGCCACCCAAAGAAGAAACGAATGTCTTGGAACAGCATTCTTGAACCACACAATGTCATGCCATTCGACCATCGTATGATGAAATCTTAGTTGTTCCCAAGCTATTTTGATCGAGAATCTGTGATTTGGTGAATCCAGCCACACAATCTCATCCTTTTGCCCTATCATAGGATTAGAATTGGAAGGAATAGCTTCTATAATGGGGTGCCATCCAATAGCGTGAGTGGTAGGAATTTTCCATTCTGAGTTATGACATCAAGGACATCAAAGGGGGCAGCAATACAAATTTTCCAAATCAGATTTTTTCAATTTTGTTTGGGACTTCTTAAGGGTGACAAATCTGATTCTAGCTTATTTAGGATGGTATTTTTAGTATTTTTAGTATTTTCTTCTTAGTTTTTGGGTTATTATTACTTATTTGGGTCAATTGTAAGTGGGCTACATATAAGTCCACCTAAGGGAGGTCCATTAGGGTTTCTTTAAGTTCAAATTCAGTATAAATAAAGGCATAACTCAAACATGTAAAGGTTACGCAATTTTCAGATTAATAAAACTTTTTTGCTGCACTTATTGTGTGTTGGTGGGATAATCTCCCTTCCTTGGTTCTCTAAAGAACTAAAAACGACTTATCGAAGAACAACTGACTTCGTGGCGTCATCCTTATACTTCTCGTTCGCGAATCAATATTCGTTGGGTGGGGGTTTCTGTTTTCAATAGTGCTGGTGCCTAGGTACAAGTTATCTTTGTGTCACACTCCTATCAAACCTGATTTACTTGGCTTTCCGGGAATTGGCATCTTTGCGTGTGGGTTGTGTGACCATGTGATCACGAGGTTCGCATCATTTGGTATCAGAGCTTGGCTCCATTAATCAGGTTATATCCTCCTGAAATTTTCGTTTCTTGTTAATTCCGCAAAAATTCCTTAGTATCCAATTTCTTCTTCTCCTTGAATTTGCGGCATATAAAAAGAAAAAAAAATTGTTATTTCATTCTGTTATTGTTCAAAATATATCAGTAACATAAAAAAAAAGAGAGAAAAGAGAAAAGAAAAGAAAAATTGTTCAAAAAGACGTTTATTAGATTCTGCCGCAGAAAACTAAACAAGGGACAATTGGATCAAATCAACTCGGAATTAGCTCAAATTGGATATTCGAATTACTGGAGTCCTAATCGCTTTACATATCAAATTTGGGGTAAAGTGGATATCATTTGCTTTGGGTTTCAAATTCGGGTCTATTCAGGTCTGATTCATAACGTTTTTACGTCAGTATATCCAACATTGTCATAAATTGCTCAAACCTTATATTCTGTCTATTTGGGTTGATATCGCACTATATCTGAAATTTTAACTCAATTGAACATTATTTACTTTAGGTTCCAGATTCGGACTTAACTTGTCGTAAACGAGTCTGTCTTGCGCCACCGTTTCAAAATTCGCTTGCTTTTTGTTGATTTCGTTTCTTGCGGTTTATTTTCATCATATCCAACATATTTGGTTGTTGTTTAATGATTTTGCATATTTTTTGTTTCTGTTTTTATTCGCGTCTTCAGTTTCGTTCATATTTCGGATAGACTCGCTTGCTACTCACGAGACTATCATCGCAGTTTCGTTTTGCTTGTTTTCTAGTTTTTTCATTGCTTCTTGAGTCATATATATATTTGGATAGCGCTGCCAAGTTGGTTCTATTTGGTGTTGGTTTCAGTTTCGCAAGAACCGCAAGAAGGTGAGACGAGAGGTGTGAGCGTGTGAGGATATTACGAATATTTGAGTGAAACACGAGTGACGTGAGGATAATTATTTTTACCAGTAACCAATTTTGACAGATACTATCATGTGAGATCAAAACAATACACCGCCCCATCCCGAGGGAGAACTTACATTTCAAATGCAAGCCATGACACAAATGATGGAGAGGATGAATTTTGTGATGGGAAATGTGTGCGACAGACTTGATAGGGTGGAGAAACGTGGTAACGAGGCTGGTACGAGCATCCAAAATGTGAAGCTTGGGGTGGAACTGAAAGCAAACAATAGCAGTAGGGCCAACAGGCCAAGGTGGGCTGATTGTGAGGATTTTGAGGAGGCCGTTGGTGATATCGGTGATGGTGTTTTTGATGATGAGGCCATAGACTACCGGGAAGGTTTTCGGCAGCCTAGAAACCGAAGGGATTATAGGAATAGAACTAGGGGCCAATTCGGCCAAAGGGAAAATTTCCGTAGTGTTGGGGGACATGCTGATTTAGATGGTGATTTGGATGCTATCAAACTGAAAATACCTTCTTTTCAAGGTAAAAACGATCCCGAGGCATATTTGGAGTGGGAAAAAAAGGTGGATTGGATTTTTGATTGCCATAACTATTCGGAGGTGAAGAAAGTGAAATTGGTAGTCATCGAATTCATGGATTATGCACTGATTTGGTGGGATCAGAATGTTACTAGTAGAAGACGGAGTGGAGAGAGGCCGGTAGCGTCGTGGGAGGAGATGAAAGTGTTGATGAGAAGGCGATTTGTGCCTAACCACTGTTATAGAGATTTGTATCTGAAATTGCAGGGTTTGAATCAGGGTTCTAGGTCCGTGGATGAGTTTTTCAAGGAAATGGAGATTGCCATGATTCGGGCCAACGTGATTGAGGATCGGGAAGCTACTATGGCTAGGTTTCTAAATGGACTGAATAGGGACATTGCAAATGTTGTAGAATTACAACACTGTGTGGAATTGGAAGACATGGTCCATATGGCAACGAAGGTAGAGAGACAAATAAAGAGAAGGGGCAGTACACGCTTCAGACCAATTCGGCTTCATCTTCCTCAACATGGAGGCTGAATTTGAAAAGAGAGGGGGCTGTCCAACCAAAGCCTTATGCAAAGGCTGAACCACCTAAGGCCAAAAACGATACTTATATGGATGGGAAAGGTAAATCTGAATCTCAACCTACTCGTGATAGAGATATTAAATGCTTTAAATGTTTAGGGAAGGGGCACATTGCATCTCAGTGTCCAAACCGAAGAGTTATGCTTATAAGAGATAATGGGGATGTTGAATCTGAAAGTGAAGAGATGCCACCCTTGATGGATTGTAGCGATGAGGAGTTTGCATACCCTATTGAGGGGGAGGCTTTGGTTATAAGACGTGCGCTGAACATGCAAATCAAAGAAGATGATGTAGATCAGCAACGGGAAAATATATTTCACACTCGATGTCACATCCAAAACAAGGTATGTAGCATGATAATTGATGGAGGTAGTTGTGCTAATGTTGCTAGTGATACACTTGTGAAGAAATTGAATCTGAGTTGTATTAAGCATCCTAGCCCTTATAGATTGCAATGGTTGAATGAATGTGGTGAAGTGAGGGTTACTAAGCAGGTTTTGATTGCGTTTGCTATTGGGAAGTATTCTGATGAGATTTTATGTGATGTCGTCCCGATGCATGCTAGTCACTTACTTTTGGGGCGTCCATGGCAGTTTGATCGGAAAGCGATTCATGATGGGTTTAGAAATAGGTTCACTATTGTAAAGGATGGTAAAACCATCACTCTTGTACTTCTTTCCCCGAAACAAGTGTATGATGATCAAATCAAATTAAAAAAGGAATGTGAGGATGGGAAGAGTGAAAATTCATATGAGGAAATGGCGAGAAAACCATCAGATTCGGCTAAACCTAAATCATTAATTAAACCGGTTGAGAGTGGAGGTAAAAACTGAGGAGTGAAGAAAGTAAGCTTGTGTGATGATAATAGTGTGGAAAAATTAAAGAAACAACCTAATTTTTATGCAAAAGGATCTCAAATCAGATCTGTATTTTTTACTAATAAGCCAATGATCTTACTTGTGTATAAGGAGGCTTATTTTAACACTAACGATCTTGATTCTGCTATTCCTAGTGTGGCTGTTTCTTTGATGCAGGAGTTTGATGATGTATTCCCTGAAGACATCGCTAATGGATTACCACCATTAAGGGGGATTGAACATCAAATTGATCTTGTGCCCGGAGCTTCAATTCCTAACCGTCGAGACGAAGGAGCTTCAAAGGCAAGTAGATGAGTTGATGATGAAGGGGTACATTCGTGAGAGTATGAATCCTTGTGCTGTGCCAGTGCTACTTGTGCCTAAAAAGGATGGAACATGGAGAATGTATGTTGATTGTCGTGTTGTCAATAACATAATGGTAAAGTATCGACATCCTATTCCTAGGCTTGATGACATGCTAGATGAGTTACATGGATCATGTATTTTCTCTAAGATTGACTTAAAAAGTGGGTACCATCAAATTAGGATGAAAGAGGGTGATGAGTGGAAAACTGCATTTAAGACTAAGCATGGTTTATATGAATGGTTAGTCATGCCGTTTGGACTTACAAATGCGCCTAGCACGTTTATGCGTTTAATGAATCATGTCTTGCGTGCATTTATAGGTAAGTTTGTTGTTGTGTATTTTGATGACATTTTGATCTATAGCAAGAACTTAAATGAGCATCTTGATCATTTGCGTAATGTACTTAGTGTGTTACGTAGTGAGCGATTATATGCTAATCTTAAGAAGTGTACCTTTTGCATGGAAAAAATTGTGTTTCTTGGCTATGTCGTTACTGCACAGGGTATCGAGATGGATGAGGAGAAAGTTAAAGCCATCCGAGATTGGCCTACACCAAAATCGGTAAGTGAGGTAAGGAGTTTTCATGGACTTGCTAGTTTTTATAGAAGGTTTGTGAAGGATTTTAGTACTATTGCTGCACCTTTAACTGAAATTGTGAAAAAGTCTGTTGGATTCAAATGGAATGATGCACAAAATGAGGCTTTTAAATTGTTGAAGGATAAGCTTTGTTCGGCACCTGTTTTAGCTTTGCTAGACTTTACAAGAGCTTTTGAAGTAGAATGTGATGCGTCAGGTATCGGTATAGGAGCTGTGTTAATGCAGGATAGGAGGCCCATTGCATATTTCAGCAAAAAACTTAATGGCGCAGCCTTGAATTACCCTACATATGACAAGGAACTCTATGCCTTGGTAAGAACTTTAGAGACGTGGCAACATTACCTGTGGCCCAAGGAGTTTGTCATACATTCTGATCATGAATCATTGAAGCACTTGAAAGGGCAAGGTAAATTGAGTAGGAGACATGCCAAATGGGTTGAATTTATTGAAACATTTCTGTATGTGATCAAGTATAAGCAAGGGAAAGAAGACATTGTGGTTGATGCACTTTCACGCAGGTATGTTCTTTTATCTACTTTGGATGCTAGATTTCTAGGATTTGAACACATAAAAGAATTGTACAAGGATGATAGTGATTTTGCTAATCTTTACAATGCTTGCGAAACTTCAGCTTTTGGAAAGTTTTATAGACTTGATGGATATTTGTTTAAAGAGAGTTGTTTGTGTGTTCCATTAAGTTCTATGCGTGAATTGCTTGTACGTGAAGCACATGGAGGCGGGTTGATGGGGCATTTTGGTGTTGTTAAGACTTTGGATGTGTTGCATGAGCATTTTTATTGGCCTAAAATAAAAAAAGATGTGCAACGCATATGTGATAAATGCATAACTTGTAGGAAAGCAAAGTCTAGGACTCGACCGTATGGCTTGTATACCCCTTTGCCTGTACCGAAAGAACCTTGGGTAAACATTTCGATGGACTTTGTCTTGGGTTTACCTATGTCAAAACGGGGCAGGGATTCCATCTTTGTAGTTGTTGATAGGTTTTCAAAGATGGCACATTTCATTCCATGTCATAAAACTGACGATGCAACTAACATTGCTGATTTGTTCTTTAGGGAGATAGTACGACTTCACGGGGTCCCTAAGAGCGTTGTTTCTGATAGAGATGTTAAGTTCCTTAGCTATTTTTGGAAGGTGTTATGGGGAAAAATGGGTACTAAACTGTTGTTTTCAACTACTTGTCACCCCCAAACAGATGGACAAACCGAAGTAGTTAATAGGACCTTAACACAACTTTTGCGTGTTGTCATTCAAAAGAACTTAAAGAATTGGGAAGATTGTTTGCCATTTATAGAGTTTGCATATAATCGTAGTGTGCACTCTACTACTGAATTTTCACCATTTGAAATTGTGTACGGATTTAACCCTTTAACTCCATTGGATTTGATTCCTTTGCCTATTGATGAAAGGGTTAGTTTGGATGGTAATCGTAAAGCACAGGTGGTGAAAACTCTTCATGAGAGTGTGCGGCAACAGATTGAAAAGAGAAATCGCGTGTATGCGACCAAAGCCAATAAGCAAACATGTTGTCTTTCAGCCTGGCGATTGGGTTTGGGTGCATATGCGCAAGGAGAGATTTCCGGCCCAAAGGAAGTCAAAGCTACAACCACGAGGAGATGGGCCGTTTCAGATCCTTGAGAGGATCAATGACAACGCTTATAAAGTTGATTTGCCAGGTGAGTATAGTGTTAGTGCTACCTTTAATGTTTTCGATCTTACTCTGTTTGATGTAGGTGATGATTCGAGGTCGAATCCTTTTGAAGAGAGAGGGGATGATGCGAATCAGCCTAACACCAAGCATAATCATGCCAACAACCCATTGGAGGTGCCAATTGGGCCAATCACAAGAGCTAGGGCTAAGAAACTTAAAGAAGCATTAAATGGGCTTATTCAGAATATATGGAACAAAATGGACCTAGAGAGGCTTGGAACATTTAAGGAGCATGAAGGACAGCCTTTAATTCATTTAATTCGGGTCCAAGAAGAGCCCAATTCATGTGGAACAAGGGGTTGATGTGTCCGGCCCAATACCAGCCTTGTTAGGCTTGTCTTCTTCTAATACTACAAGGATAAAGAGTCAGCAATTTATTCTCCTAACTAAGTAAGGAAGTTGGCCAAATCTTATTCCTAAAGAGGGGAGGACTATTTAATGCTTTTCCTCACTTAGGAAGGAAAGTAATTAAATCAGCAACAAAGGAAGAAATTTGTTTTCTTATTTGTCCAAGTTAAACAAGGAATTCCAAGCTAATCAAGGACATCAAAGGGGCAGCAACACAAAGTTTCCAAATCAGATTTTTCCAATTTTGTTTGGGACTTGTTAAGGGTGACAAATCTGATTCTAGCTTATTTAGGATGGTATTTTCGGATTTTTAGTATTTTTAGTATTTTCTTCTTAGTTTTTGGGTTATTATTACTTATTTGGGTCAATTGTAAGTGGGCTACATATAAGTCCACCTAAGGGAGGTCCATTAGGGTTTCTTTAAGTTCAAATTCAGTATAAATAAAGGCATAACCCAAACATGTAAAGGTTACGTAATTTTCATATTAATAAAACTTCTTTGCTGCACTTATTGTGTGTTGGTGGGATAATCTCCTTCCTTGGTTCTCTAAAGAACTGAAAACGACTTATCGAAGAACAACTGACTTCGTGGCGTCATCTTTATACTTCTCGTTCGCGAATCAATATTCGTTGGGTGGGGGTTTCTGTTTTCAATAGTGCTGGTGCCTAGGTACAAGTTCTCTTTGTGTGACACTCCTATCAAACCTGATTTACTTGGCTTTCCGGGAATTGGCATCTTTGCGTGTGGGTTGCGTGACCATGTGATCACGAGGTTCGCATCATTGGAGCTTCATATATAAGTCTCTATAATAATTATTTGGCGCAAATCGTCTTCTCATTAAAACTTTCATCTCCCTATAAGTCTAAACGGGTCGTTCCCCATTCCTCCTCCTCCTAATTACAACTTGAACCCACCAAATCAATGCATACCCCATAAACTCATTTATCACCAATTTCACCTTCTTTTGTTTAATATAGCTATAGCAATAAAAAATCCAATCTACCTTGTTCTCCCAGTGCAAATAAGCCTTGAGATAGCTTTTACATTGAAAGTTAGCAATTTTCAGTTTAATGGTGTCCAAGTTCCCATCCTGATGTGAACCTCGTGATGACATGGTCATGCAACCCACACACAAAGACACCAATTCCCAGAAAGCCAACTAAATCAGGTTTGATAGGAGTGTGACACAAAGATAACTTGTACCTAGGCACCAGCATTATTGGAAACGGAAAACCCCCACCCAACGAATATAGAATGCGAACGAGAAGTATAAGGATGACGCCATGAAGACAGTTGTTCTTCGATAAGTTATTTTTCAGTTCATTAGAGAACCATGGAAGGGAGATTATCTCACCAACACACACACACACACAAACTACGGTAAACAAGAAGTTTTATTAATTTAAATAGTCTTTCGTTACATGTTTGGTTATGCCTCTATTTATAGTGATTCTAGACTTGAAGAAACCCTAATGAACCCCCCTTAGGTGGGCTTATATGTAGCCCACTTACAATTGACCCAAATAAGTAATAATAACCCAAAGACTAAGAAGAAAATAATAAAAATATAAAAATCCAAAAATCCAAAAATTACTATCCTAAATATGCTAGAATCAGATTTGTCACCATTAAAAAGTCCCAAATAGACTAGAAAATCTGATTTGAAGGTAGAATATATTCTAAAGTCTTCTTTCCTTTTACAGCTCAGATGAATAAGGAATCCTTGTAATAAAAGGATTCTAAAATAATTATGAATCCTTGCCACACTAGAAAACTATGTTGCAGCCCATTAAACATCCTTGTAGAATTAGTATATTTCTAAAATAAGCTGGCACATCCTTTTAGGAAAAAAATCTTAGCCAAATAGGAAGTCCACAAGTCAAAAGGAAGTAAATAACAAAATTCGTACAGCCTCTATTGACCCGTATTGAGATGCCTACCCGTATTAACCCAAGGTAATATAATATGGCAGGAGACTCCATGTAAAATTTCAGCTCGATCCAACGATCGGATTGAGAATTATGATTGTTGTCGTAAAACTGGATAATTGCACATTATACATCAAAATCCAAATTTGACCTTGCTTGGATCGTATCACATCCATTTCTTCACAATTCCCCATGCCATGGAAATTCACATTCCTTCTAACCCTGTTTAGTCCAAACCTGATCCTTTGGCTAGCAAATGCAAAATCATAGTCCTCTTCACCTGCATATGCGTTTTTGTCAATAAACTTCAAAATCAGATCTGAAATTTCGTATGGCTATACGAATCGTATTTCCTCAGCAATCAGCCTTACTATTCTGTTGCTTTATCAAATTCACCTCATCTTTTAGATCCTTATACGTCCTAGACAACAGCTTGAGTTGCTGGCCTTTAGCTCGCAATTGGACAACTACATCAGCAACTTGTGTCACTCGTTGTTTTTAGACATTCTTTGAATCTGCAAAATTTGGTTAGTAGCACAAAATATATCCTCACACCTGTCGTCTATTGACACGACTAAAAGATTGATGTCTTCTCTCAAGTGTAGGAGTGTCGATGTAATAAATAACCCGGCAAGACCGAGGTCGAACTACAAGGAGGTTAACTATATAAATTATAAATAATGATGATGATAATGAGTTAAAGAGGACTTTGAGATGTAAAATTAATGTGATGATGATGATGAGTTAAAACTCTGACTTTGAGAAGTAAGATTAATGTGAAGATTAAACAATGATAAAAATAGTTGTCAAGGTTAGAGGATTCATTAATGGTATTAAAAATAAGTATAGTATAAACTCTTTCTATTACTCAATTGGAAACGACACACAAATGAGGTTTCAATCAGATGAGGTATGAGGTTGAGTTTTACTCGATGTCTTATAAGTACCTATGATGTTCCAATTTTGAGCCTATTCAGCTAACAAGTCTAAGTACTCCATTGTTTCATCATGATCTTCATCTTCAAAAGTTTTATTGCACATCAATTCCACCATTTGTCTATCTCTACATGTTAACCGTTCATAAAAATATCAAACCAATCTCCATATTTCAAAACCATGATGAGGTAACTATTAAGGAAGTCTCGATACCTATCCCAACATTGATAAAATGTTTCTTTTGGGTTTTGAGTGAAAGTGGTGATTTGTCTTTTGAAAGAATTTGTTTTATAAGATGGAAAAAAACTTCTTTAAAAATTATTGTTGCATTTCATTCCAAGTACTAATGGATCCTGGTCTCAAAATTTTGTAGCCATGTTTTACCCTTATCTTTTAATAAAAAAGAAAAAAGCTTTAATTTGTTTTACCTTTATCTTTTAATAAAAAACAAAAAAGTTATTATAGGTGTTACAGACCTCCTCAAATTTTCTTAAATGCAAATATAGATTTTCTAAATCTAAGTCAAGAAAAGAAAGTAAAAGTTGAATAATGCTTGGCTTAAAATTGTCAAGATTAGAGGATCCACTATAGTATTTTAAATAAATATAGTATAAACTCTTTTTATTACTTAATTGAAAGCAATACATAAAAGAGGTTCTAATAGGATAATTTATCCTTAACAGTTCATCATAAATTTTTAACATGATCGTATTGACATGACTAAAAGAATGATGTCTTCTCCAATGTGTAGGAGTGTTGAAATAATAAATAACTCGGCAAAACCGCGGTTGAACTACAAAGAGTAATATTAATACAACAACAACAACAATAATAATATTAATAATACTAATACTAATACTAATACTAATAATACCAATAATGGTAATATTACCAATAATAATAATAGTAATAGTAATAATAATAGTAGTAGTAGTAATAGTATTAGTAGTAGTAGTAGTAATAATAATAATAAAGAAGAAGAAGTTCATAAGAACTTTAAAATGAAAGATCAATGTGAGGATTAAACAATAATAATACCAAATGTCAAGCTTAAAGGATTCACTAATGGTATTTCAAACAAGTATATTATAAACTCTTATTACTCAAATGGAAACCACACATAAAGGAGGTTCCAATCAGATTATAAATTATTAACATGATTACATTAGTGATCTTATTCAATTAATGTAAATATTTGTAAATCTCGTCAGACATTCATGATTATAACTTATGTTAACAACAAATCAAGTTCTTTTCATAGCTCAGGTGTCCGTCATACCATACAGTATGCGCTATGAAAGTGCCAAGCATTTGTTGTACCAAGTTTTATACAACATAAATCTAGATTAGTCATTTAAGAAGCAAAATATTAAAGAGTGAACAAGATAACAAATACAAAACATGTTAGTATCAAACATTAAAGTCCATATTAAGTTTACACTATACTTATTCTTACACCATTAGTGTAACCTTTTCACCTTGACATAATAAACTTAGCTAGACATAATGAAAGAAATAAAAATAAATAAACAAAATAAGAATATAAATAAGGTAAAAGTTAACTAGGTAAATGAAAGGAAATGAAAGCCATAAACTTGATATTAATGAAAGGCATAAACTTGATATTAATGAAAGCAAAACATAAACATTACAAAAAATACAAAAAGAGAAAGCAAGAGTATGATCTTGATCTGAAAACTAAGATGCCTAAATGCATGACAAATGCCTCCTTTTATAAGCTAAAATTGAGAACTATTGATTTGATGACTAATTGATGAGTCGGTGACCAATTCTTGACTTGGTGACAATCCTTATATTCTCTTGTCTGCCCAAAATGTCATTGATAACATCATAATTGGAGCCACCTGAAAACATGAAAGTTGTAGGAAATTGTCTCAGCTTTCTTGTGTAAAAAATTCAAGTCATTTAGACTTTTAGAAATCTAGATATGGGCCAAACACTAAACAGTGCTCGGGCTGGAAGACAGATTCAGACTTCTTTGTTGTCGCTATAATTTGAACTTGAAAATGACCTTTTTATGTCCTAGGATCCATATGAAAGTTGTAGGCCTATGTCTTACCTTTCCATTCATATAAAGTAGACCTAAATTTGAGATCTACAACTCCATATATGACCTAATTACCAAACAGTGTTTCGGTTTGGAGTGCACCAACATCTCTTTTCTAAGTCTGACCATCTCTTTGTCCTTCCAGTTTCAGTTCTTAAATTCATCAATCAATCCTTTTATTTATGTGATAGGCCTATATTTAAAATGAACATTTACCATAAATAAAAGGTATCTTATATTATTAGATATGTTATTATAAAACATGCTTTAGTGAAGGAGTTATTGATACTTCAAGTGTAAAATGATGATATAAAACCTTTTTAAAAATGCACTTTTAAGTTCTAATCACGTATTAACACCATAGTTTTAAATATTATCAGGAATTCATGATGCTAACTTATGTTAACAACAAATCAAGTTCCTTCCATAGCACAAGTGTGGGTTATAATACTATACATTTGCTATGAAAGTGCCAAGCATTTGTTGTACCAAGTGTTATACAATACAAATCTAGATTAACTATTTAACAAGTAAAGTATTAAGAATTAGTAAGATAAAAAGATAAGACATGTTAATAACAAATTTTCTTGGATATAAACACTGAAGTCTATCTTCAGTTTATATTATACCTATTTTAACACCATTAGTGAAATCTTTTCACCTTGACATAATAAACTTAATTAAATATAGTGAAAGAGAGAAACAAGATAACAATATAAATAAGATATATGTTAACTAAGTAAAAAAAAAGAAAATGAAAGGCATAAACAAGAAATTAATGAAAGCAAAACTTAAGCACTGAAAAAATTTAAAGAAAGAGAGCAAGAACATGATCTTGATATGAAAAACCTTTTTTTTTTTGGTAAGTTGACGTATATATTAAAGGAAAACGATACAAAGATTATAAAGGGCATACCCCAGATTTACAATGAGAACAGAAACGTAAAACAATAGATGGCTACATGCTAGCCACCGAACTGAAAACTCAAGACCTAACTTGATTCGTTAGGGAAACTAATACAACCAGCTAAATATCAAATGAAGAATCTATGTTACGTTACCCTCCAGGTCGTTGGATTCTTTTATTTTCATCTGTTGGTAGAACGTTCCTCATCAAATCACTCGTTGGATTCTTTTATTTTCATTTGTTGGTAGAACGTTCCTCATCAAATCCAGCTTATCACATGATCTTGATATGAAAAACCAAGATGCCTAAATGCATGACAAATACCTCCTTTTATAGGCTACAACTCAAAACTATTGATTTGTTGGCTAATTATTGAGTAGGTGACCACATCTTGATTTGGTGACAATCCTTATCTTTTTTGTATAAACAAAACGTCATTGCTAACATTAGAATTTGAATAGAATGTCCTATGAAAGTTCTAAAAAATTGTCTCAGCTTTCCAACAAAAAAGTAATTTGTGCATTTAAACTTTTAAAACTAGAGATATGAGTTGAATACTGAAGAGTGTCTGGGCTACAGGACAGATTCAGACTTCTCCGTTATTGCTATAATTTGAATTGAAAACGACTTTTTTAAATCTTAGACTCTCATGAAAGTTTTAGAGCTTATATCTTAAATCCATATAAAACAGACTTAAATCCAAGTTTTACAACTCAGTTATGATCTAATAATTGAATGGTGTTACAGTTTGAATTGAACCAATATCTCTTTTCTAAGCTTAGCCCTTTGATTTATGTAGTTATACTCATCAATCAATCCTTTGATTTATGTGATATGCCTGCATTTAAGATGAACATTTACCATAAATTAAAGGTATCTTACATTAATAGATATGTTATTATAAAATTCTGAGTTATTGATACTTCAAGTGCAAAATGATGATATAAAACCTTTATAAAAATGCACTTTTAAGTACTAATCAAGTTCTTTTGGTTCTTTAGGAACTGCAATGAACAAATCAAAGTCAGTTGCCTTTGAAGCACACTCTAATTATAATTTTCAAACTCAAGAATCAATAGATATACTAAAAACAAAGCAAAATGAAATTACAATTATGATTTCGTGAGTAGCAATGCAAATTCATATGAATTGTGGACAAAACAAAGACACAAAATAAAACAGAAGTGAACATTAGCAAAAATAATTACTTGACTCCTAGATAACCCAAATATAGTAGAAACAAAAAATATTTGAACAAAACTAACAATAAGGATCATGTTTTGAAACTTGACGTAAATCTAACATGTTACGGAATTTTTACGTAACAAATTGAAATCTAGACCAAAAAAATCTTGAATTGACCTTCAATTCAATATATAGTATTATAATACTAAAAAAAACTCAATTTATAGGTCGTTCTCTTATGTATAGGTACCCAAACCCCTTGTATGATCAATTTACGGCAAAATAGAACCTCTAATTAAAACCTCCAGAATTTGATATCAAAATAATCTCAAATTTAATATATAGTGTGATGTCATCCCCAATACACAGAATATGATGTTTTAATTTATTCTAATGTGGTTTTCTTATACTTTACTAAGAGTAGTGTTTCTCCAGCAAAATTAAACCTCAAATGAAAACCTTACGAAAACGATATCTAAATAACCCCAAATTTTATATATGTTGCGATATTACTCCTAATAGACATAATATGAAGTTACAATTGATTCTAAGGTAATTTTTTTATGATTCACTAAGAGTAGTGTTTTTGCGGCATAATTGAACTTCGAATTAAAACCGCTAGCAAACATTATCAGAATATGTTCAATTGGGTATATGGTGTGATCTTGCCCCTAGTAGACAGAATATGAAGTAATAAGATGAAATATGACCTTTTTTGTTTTTTGCTTAGATGACATGGACATAAAGAACAAGAAGATGAATGCAAACATAGGAAAACTTAAAAGAACACTAAAAATAATGAAACTAACAGAAGGATATGACCTTGTTTTAAAGCCTAACTTTGATACCATCATGATCATGCAACCCACAATCAAGATTGAAATCTGATCTCAGAAAGCCGAAATGGGTCTGATAGGAGTGTGACACAATGAAAACCTGGTCCAAGACACCAACACTATTGTAATGAGTAGAATGACGCCACGAAGTCAATTAATCTTTGATAAGTCAAATTCAGTTTGTTCAAAAACTAAAGAGTACGACAATCACTCTCACACATGTAAAACTAAAAAATTCAGAAGTTTTAATAATCAAAGTTGCCAAAGTTTTAGCTTATATGAGTTTAAATAGGTCTTGAAAAATTAACCGTAATGGACCTTGTATGTGGACTTATATGAGATTCACTCAAAATTAACTAAAAACCCTCAACTGAAAAGTCCATAACTAATCCAAACAAGCCTTTGAATTTGACCTAAAATTTTTGTTTCTTGTTATTCCTACAAAAATTCCTTAGTGTCCCATTTCTTCTTCTCCTTGATTTTGCAGTATATATAAAAAAAATTAGTTATTTTATTTGGTTACCGTCCAAAACATATCAGTAGCATAAAAAAATAGTTCAAAAGGATGTTTATTGGTTTTTGCCACAGAAAAACTAAACAAGGGAATATTGGACCAAATCAACTCGTAATTAGCTCAAATTTACTGGGGACCTAATCGCATCACATATTAATTTTGGGGTGAATTTTATATCGTTTTCTCTAGTTTTTGAATTTCAGATCTAATCAGGTCTGATTCATAGCGTTTTTACGTCAGTATATTAAACCTTATCAAAAATTATATTCTTTGTATTTAAGTTGATATCGCACTATATCTAATATTGTAGCTCAATTGGATATCATTCACTTTAGGTTCCTGATTGAGACTTAACTCGTCGTAAACGAGTTTGTTATACACCAACTTTTGAAATTCGCTTTCTTTCTATTTTTTCATTTCTTGCAGCATATTTTTAACATATCCAATATATTTGGGTGCTGTTTCATTAGTTTTTTCATATTTATTTTTGTTTTTATTCGAGTCTTTAGTTTCGTTCCTATTTTGGATAAACTCGCTTGCTACTCGCGAGACTATCATTGCAGTTTTGTTTTGCTTGTTTTTTGATTTTTATTGTTTCTTGAGTATATATATATATATATATATGGATTGCACTACCAAGTTAGTTTTATTTGGTGTTGGTTTCAGTTTCGCAAGAACCACAAGAAGGTAAGACGAGAGGTGTGAGCGTGTGAGGATATTAAGAATATTTGAGTGAAACACGAGTGACGTGAGGATAATTATTTTTACCAGTAACCAATTTTGACAGATACTATCATGTGAGATCAAAACAATACACCACCCCATCCCGAAGGAGAACTTACGTTTCAAATGCAAGCTATGACGTAGATGATGGAGAGGATGAATTTTGTGATGGGAAACGTTTGTGACAGACTTGATAGGATTGAGAAACATGGTAATGCAGCTGGTATAAGCACCTAAAATGTGAGAACACTTGGGGCTGAACTGAAAGCAAATAGTGGCAGTAGGGCTGAAAGGCTAAGGTGGGCTGATTATGAGGATTTTGAGGAGGCCATTGATGATTTTGGTGATGGTGGTTTTAAGGATGAGACCATAGGTTATTAGGAAGGTTTTCGGCAGCCTAGAAACCAAAGGGTTTCATGTATTTTGATGAGATGCTATGGCAAAAGAAATGGTAAATTCAAAAGGACAAGTGGTATCAAATGGAGAGCAATAAAGAAATTAGTGTTCTAAAAAAAGAATCCAAGAGTCTATCCCGTATTCTAGGGGAGATGAAGCAAGAACTTGATGTGTTAAGGACAACAGTCAATGCCCAGCAAGCTTCAAAAAAAAAGAAGAAAAAACGCTGCCATGGTGATATACAAAATAGAACAGCTGCAACTTTCATCCAAAGTTGAAAAATGTTGCCATTATGATATACAAAATAGAACGACTGCAACTTTCATCTGAAGTTGTTGGCGATGATTGTTGACGAGAAAAGAACTTCAAAGACTTCAAAATGAGGCTAAAGAATTATCCATTCCACTTATTGGTGATTTGAGGACGAATCATCTTGAAGAGAGAGGGAATGATACGATCCAGGCAAGGTCAAATTCGGATATTGACATAAAATGTGCAACTAACCAGTTTTACAATAATAGTCATAATTCTCAATCAATTGTCGAATCGAGCTGAAATTTTACATGGAGACTTCTGACATGTTATCCTACCTTGGGTTAAAATTTCAAGTCAATCGGAGTTTAGAAGGACATCTCAATACGGGTCAACAAAGGTTGTACGAAATTTGTTATTTACTTCCTTTTGACTTGTGTACTTTCTATTTGACTAGGATTGTTTTTCTAAAAGGATGTGATAACTTATTTTAGAAATATAATAATTCTACAAAGATCTTTAATGAGCTGCAACATAGTTTTCAAGTATAGCAAGGATTCATAATTATTTCAGAATCCTTTTCTTACAAGGATTCCTTATTCATCCTAGCTACAAAATGAAAGAAGACTTCAAAATAAATTTTACCTTCAGATCAGATTTTCTAGTCTATTTGAGACTTTTTAATTTTGACAAATATGATTATAGCATATTTAAGATGGTAATTTTCAGATTTTTATTATTTTTGTTATTTTCTTCTAACTCTTTGGATTATAATTACTTTTTTTGGGTCAATTGTAAGTGAGCTTCATATAAGTCCACCTAAGGGGGGTCCATTAGAGTTTCTTTAAGTCTAGAGTCAGTATAAATAGAGGCATAACCAAACATGTAAGGTTAGACAATTCATATTAATAAAAGTTCTTGTTTGCCATACATTGTGTGTGTGTGTGTATGTATTGGTGAGATAATCTCCCTTCCATGGTTCTCTAATGAACTAAAAAATAACTTATCAAAGAACAACTATCTTCGTGGTGTCATCCTTATACTTCTCGTTCGTGAATCAATATTCGTTGGGTGAGGGTTTTTTGTTTTCAATAGTGCTGGTGTCTAGATACAAGTTATTTTTTGTGTCACTCCTATCAAACCTGATTTACTTGGTTATCCGGGAATTGGTGTCTTTGCATATGAGTTGCGTGATCATGAGGTTCACATCACCTTTTGTTTTTTACTAGAGGTCAAGGTTTTATCAAACTTGATTTTTAACCTTTTGGATTGTTACTTACTTCAGTGAGAGTTGCTTAACCATGTGATTAAGAGGTCCACATAATTTAGTTTCCAACCCACTAGAATTGAAATAAAATTCCTTTTGTAACTTCAAATATAGCCCAAACAATATATATGGATCTAGTTTGATATATTTACTATTTGTTAAATCAAATAATCAAAATCATCTCAATCAATTTTTTCTGGATGCTCTTAATGTCAAATCTTATGAGAGACCCAATGGTTACTCTAATTTATCCTTTGGTAATATTTGGTCTTTTGCATCACTCCCCTTGCTTTTAAACCCTGTTTTGGGTTGCAATAATTTGCTTAGGAACTGGCGGTCTGATAACCACATTTTGAAAACGTGAGATCTCCTTCGACCTGAATCTGAATTGGAACGGAATTGCGAAGCACGTATAAACCTTGTTTGCATTATCCCTATGCTGTGAGATGATATCTTCGGATTATTTTGAGAACATGCATCTTGTTCATGTTCCAAGTAACAAGATACCATTGCAGTCTCTGAAGATCCTGTGATTGATTGAGAAAACATGGAGAAAGAAATGTATATTTCTTAATACGTTTGTCTATCGTTTACATTGGCCACTCATCAAGAGAAAAGGGAAAAGGAAATTTTATTTTCTCATACCTTGTGTCCTGTGTGAAAGAAATCCTTGAATGAAATAGAATACAAATCAAGTTTCGGTAAATATAGAATGGTAACTTTGCATACTAAATAAAATAAATAAAAAAATGAAATACGGTTAGAATAAATTACCTCAATTTCCTGGAAGTTCATTACATTTGTAAGTATAACTACAAATACTCAGAATTTCAGAATAAGAGAAGTTAATTTTTCTTGTTTTCCTATTTTCAATTATTATTTACTTACCGACATTACTTGTTCCGCCCCTTGCCCAATCTGTGGAATGAAGTTGGCTTCCTGGAAAGCTGAGAGTATCCAGAGAAACCTAAGAAGCCAGGTGAAGGCGAACAGCCGGATTTAAAAAGGCATTATGATTAGTACTTAAAAGTGCATTTTTATCATGGTTTTATATCATCATTTTGCTGATTAGTACTTAAAAGTGCATTTTTATCATGGTTTTATATCATCATTTTGCACTTGAAGTACCAATAACTCCTTAACCAAAGCATGTTTTATAATAATATATGTAATAATATAAGATACCTTTAATTTGTGGTAAATGTCTATTTTTAATGCAGGCCTATCACATAAATGAAAGGATTGATGACTTGAAGAACTTAAATTGCAAGGATAAAGAGATGGCCAAACATAGAAAAGAGATGTCGGTGCAATCCAAACCGGAACACTGTTCGGTAATTGGGTCATATCTTGAGCTACAGATCTCAGATTTAGGTCCAATTTATATGGATGGAAAGGTAAGACATAGGCCTACAACTTTCATATGGAGCCCAAGATCTAAAAAGGCTATTATCAAGTCCAAATTGTAGCAACAACAAAGAAGCCCGAATCTGTCTTCCAACCCGAGCACTGTTCGGTATTTTGGCCATATCTGGAGTTCTAGAAGTGAAAATGAGCTGAAGTTTTTACACAAGAAAGCTGAGACAATTGCCTACAACTTTGATGTTTGCAACTAGCTCCAATTTTGACGTT
>NW_011501748.1:0-33564 GCF_000495115.2 Populus euphratica
ATTCAAACTCAAATTTTCCTCACATGTCTATGTTCATGACACGTCCAAGTATAATAATTTTTTCATTATTTTAACCAGATATATGAAATCCGTACAAAAACTTTTGTAATCATTGACAGGATCATGAGTCACTGATTCAAAGTCCAAAAACCCTTATCTAGAAGGATTTTGTCAATTCTTTCACCATAATATAAAAAAGTTCATGTTGAAAGTACAATTAAATTAAAAATTATGAAATTACATTTAAAACGCACCCTTGGTATATCTACACTCTGTTAATCTGAGAATGAGGGTCAATTATTGTTGTCCTTGCTGTTTTTTTATGGCAAAAAAAATGATTAACCTAAACAAATCATAACTATTAAACCTGGCTCCACTAAAACTGGGTTAAAAAAATAAACTTAAAATTTAATTTATT
This sequence comes from Populus euphratica, assembly GCF_000495115.2. Lineage (NCBI taxonomy): Eukaryota > Viridiplantae > Streptophyta > Magnoliopsida > Malpighiales > Salicaceae > Populus > Populus euphratica. The sequence goes on from NW_011501748.1 coordinate 419, forward strand.
TTAATGATTGACGTGACAAGTAATTTTATAACTCGGTTAATATCAAATTTAATTTTAAAGAATATTACACAAGAAAATGTCTTTTTAAGTTTTTTTATATAAATTAAAATAGCATCATTATTTTAATATTGATGTAGATTAATTCTATGTACAATAAGAATTATATTTAAGGCTGAGTTTAATAACAGGTGAAAAAAATAATTTTAAAATACAATAAAAATTAAAAAAGTAACAACTTTCCGCGCTCATGTATTCCCCACCAATTCTGATAAGCAAACACCACATGTTCAAATTGAATTACTCTTCTAACAAATTCAACTTGAGAAATATTAAAATACACAGACAAAACCATCACAATAATTGAGAAACCAGTCCAAGAACACATAAACTCAACCTCTCTAGATCACAACCTCACCAGTCATTTTAATACACACCATGTTCTTTGCAGGGAAACCCAAAGTGGCACCACCCCTCAATAATGGAGCCTCTATCATGGCACAATCTTCACCGTAGATTTAGATGACCTTGAGAACGTACAAACAAGCCAACTTTCTTTTTATAATAACGTGACACGTGCCATGGCGAATAATGATATGTGCTGCGCTGGATACACAAACAGCGCGCACGTGTACAGAGTAACGTCAGGGAGGCAATTGCCCGTTGCACACGGGCAGCTGTTGTGGGCCCGAAATACATGGTCCCTAGGAAGTCGAGCCAACTTGAAGCTGAGCCCACGTGGGGCCCTTTTAACATTTGTTGGTTTCTTGCGGGGCCGGTGTCGACGCAGCTCCTAGTTAACTTTATTGTTGTTTATTGGACCGTGGGGCCTACTAACACTCGAGTCCTTGGTGGAAGAGAACGACTTGCGTAATGCATGTGGTCCCTGGTTTGTCTAGAGAAATCATGAGAAGTGCACGCAAAATGTATTACAATCTAGTCCTATGAGAATAATGAAATTATGTTTTCATACCCTAATATTTTTTCGAATTTAAGTTTTAACGGGCAGAAAATTCCCTAATAAGGTTTTAGTCTCTTGTATGTAATGATCAAAATATTTTTTATATATGTTTAAATAAGTGTTTTTAAAAATTTCTTTTTTATACATGGTTTTTTTAATTTAAACTCGAAATAACAATAAAATAATAATTTCCTTATCATTGCATAACGTGCATGATTCAAAAGATTCATGGAAGAATATATATATATATATATGTTTGGGATGAAAATAAATATATCACCATCAGTGGTTGCATTGAGAAATACGTAGAGATTAGGTACCAAATGTTTAAGAACTAAAAATGGAATCATTATGATAACAAAAGTGTCTTTAAAGAAAGATGCATGCACCGTGACAGGCAGTAGCGGATTCAATACCACCACCGCAGCAGGGATTCAGGAAATCAGCCGCTGGTTTTTAAAACCAATAAAAGATATTTCCTCTACCGTAAACAAACTACAAAAATGAACAGCCCATCTAGTCTATTTTGGACCAATCAAAATTGACCTAGGTTGTCATAAAGTAACAGACCACAATAATACATTACTCCTGCATGCACTAGATCCCACCAAGTCCACTCCCTGACTTTCGCTATATAAACTGTCAAGCTCCTGTCTAGTGTTCTCCTCCTCTTTTCTTGCATAGAGCTTACGGCTTTCCTCCGTACTTGCCTTTTCCTCTACTTTCACTACTACGCTCGAGGTTGAAAAAGCTCTTTGGGTTTCTTCTTTGAAGTTAGAAATCAATCATGTCTTACTACAGTGGTTGCCTGGATTCCCACAAGCCTCACTTTCTGGAAGCTTGTTTTCTATGCCGGAAAACCCTCGGTCGCAACTCCGACATCTACATGTACAGGTTAGTTTTTATAATTCCACTCCCTTATCTCTAATGGATTCTTGAAATTGTAAGAAGAATTGCGAGTGGTAAGATAATATGTGAACTGTTTTTGCATCGTGTGGGTAGGGCTTATGATTATTGACCTTGTTTTGCTGACTTGGATTGAAAATTGTTATGCAGAGGGAACACCCCATTCTGTAGCAAGGAGTGCAGGCAAGAACAAATAGAGATAGATCAATCTACGGAGAAGAAGAGCTGGAAAATGTCATCCTCCTCTTCTAGATCTATCAGGAAATCAGATCCTAAGGATTCTACCCCTAACAAGACTGTACGGACGGGCACAGTTGCTGTTGCTTAACAATCGAACAGCTGATTTTATATGAAAAGCAAATTAAATTTCCAATTTTGAGATTTAAGTCCCAGTTAAAGATAAAAAAACACAAAAAAAATTGTGGGAACTTATATGTCAATCTTGATCTGTAAAGGCGTGGTGCGTGTGGCTGTAATTTGGAGACGAGGCCAGGGAAGGAGAGTTGCCAGACCTACCATGGATTTTTGCTTTTGTTTCGGGGTTAATGTTTTTAAGGGTTAAGAAGTTAAGGGTTAATTGTAGTACTTTGAAACGATCGCTCTGCTCTTCTTGTTCTCCCATTTCTCCAGAAAAATTTTGAGAAAATTAATGAATCCAAGAACATTGTGGTGTTCATGCTTGTGTGTGTTTGGTTTGCTTCTGTTACATTAAAAGTAGATCAAAGAAATATTTTCAATAATTTCCTGAATTACATACAAGGAAAATGATAATTCTGAACAAGCAATTAAATTAAATTAAGACTAATAATGACAGGTAGGCCACAATAATTCAGTGGACCTTTTCATGATAATAATTCAGAGGGCCTAGCAATTATTGGCTTCGCTTTCAAGTTTTAAGCCCCCTTTTACTGTAATTTCTAGCTGTTGGAGAATTATTAGCTGGTGAACCCAGTGGCATTAATCAATCTGGTGAACCCAGTGGCATTCATCAATTGAAATAATCGGATGGTTGTGGCACAGTTGAAACATTATGTTCTTTCTTACGATTTCATTCGATGCAGAGGAATTTAATACTTTATTTCCCTAGAAAAGCAAATGAGAATGCAATCAATGAATGCTATCAATTTATCCGTCCCGGGAAGTCTAGATTTAGACGGTGCTTTGTACTGTGGAAGAGGGTATTTTTTTATGATAATATTTTTTTATTTTTTAAAATTTATTTTTGTTATTAAAATTAAAAATAATGATGTGTCATGCCAGAACATGTTTATAGCAATGTTCACTCTAATTATTGTTCAAATATAAATGTTAAACATAAACTGACAATTTATCACATCAAGTATGTGACATCTCGTATAATTATACTTGTGATTAATGTAAAATTATATAAATTTAATATAATTAAAAAAATATTATAATATATTATAACATGACCTAATAAATTGTTATATATATATATTGTTGGCTATGACATGATTTTTTATCATGCCCTGTGTCATTGTATTTACTATATCTATAATCATAGTTTTAAAACCCGACCTGGCCTGACGGGTTGACCTGGGACCCGTCTGACCTGGGGCTGGAACCGGGTCGGGTTGATGAAAAAATAAGGTGAGCCATGACCCGGTGTGACCCGGCGGGTTGACCCGAAAACTCGGACGACCCGGCAAAACCCAGTCAAAAACCCGGTTGCAACTCGTTGACTTTTGTTTTTTTTTTACTAAAACGATGTCGTTTTGAATTTTTTTAAAAATAGAAATTGACCCGGCCGACCCGGTCAAAACCCGGAACCCGGGCCTTAAACCGGGCCGGGTTTAAAAACTATGCCTATAACGTGTATGACCTTCTGTTGCATCAATCTTGTTACGGAAATGGGTAATAACCATTAATAAACTGTGCGAAGTTCAAGTAATTTTCAGCACAACATGCAAGAACATGTGAACATGGATTATGAAATGTTTATTATTTACCATATATGCATGCTCTATCATTCAATTTAACTACTTGTTTGACTTCTTTCACAACACTTGATTTAATAGGAGTGTTGACCTAAGAAACCTATTTCTTAGAGTCAAGCAACAGTATAATATGGTTTTTTAATCTATCCCTACTCATTATTAATTCAAGCTGAATTGCTGGAGGTCAAAATACTCTACTTTGAGTGACATCACTAGCTTCGTATCTTTGTTTGATCCAATAACCATTACATCTGTAAATTGTTAATTGTATTAGAGTATAAATAGGTATTGCCCTGACATTTTTCAAAACATGATTAACTTATTTTAAAAGATTATTTGTCATATTACTACATCGGTGACCATCATTATAATATATAGCTCATATTTCTTTTGGCTCCCCTTAAGTCATTCTTTATACGATAGGTCTATGTTACATATTATTTCACACCACATATCAAATTTATGTTTGAAAGATTCAAAATACATTCGTATTAAATCTTTTATGGTTGAATTTGATAACAAAATATCCAGCACAATATCAAAAGTATCCTAAAGGTTGACGCTAAATTTGTGCTACTCAATTCTTGATGCCTGCTTATTTATCTGATACTATACATGTACTAGTTTTGCCACCAATAACATACATTTGTAAACAAAGAAAAAACTATCTTCAATTGTCATTATTTTCTTCATCAACAATTGGAAAAACTAATGAGAATATCTCATTATTCGTATAAAAAACAAATGCAATTAATAACTTTCTATCATATTGCTCATATAAATATTTTCCATCAATACTGATAAGTGACATACAATACTTGAAACTTTCAATACAAGGTTCAAATGACCAAAAACACTCTTTAAAAAATCATTTTACTATCATTAAGATATCTTTTATGTGTTAAATTAACAACTATTCAAGGATTTGATTCCTATATTTTCAACTATCATCTAGACAGTTTCTTAAAAGATTGCTTATATGAAACAAAAAAATGCTTAATGACTTTCTGTTTTGCGACTTATGCTTTGTCATATGATATTTTATGATAGTAATACAATTTTATTCCATCTTATATGCTTGCAACCATCATTAAAAAATTATTCATTACAATGGTTGATATAGTAGTAACAATAAAATTTGCATTAAGTTGATGATGATATTTTTGGACAAAGATCATAACATATGTATGCAATCCCTTTAACTTTGTTATATCAAATGAATATGATATTTAATGATATCCTTCATGTAAATACTAATCATAATATGGTGCTTGCACATATTGTAACTGAACAAATATTGAGTTCGACTATTAAACTCGGTACTCAATCAAGTATATAATGTGTCATCATTTAATAAAATTAACCAATTTATTTTTACTACTGAATATTTGTTCAACCTCCAAATCAAACCCTAATGAAATATGTCTATGATTAAATGCCCAACCATGTGAAACAATAAAACTAGATTTAGAAGCATCTCCAAAATCAGGATAAGAAGGAATAATTTTACCATTAACATCATTATCATTATCAGCATCATCTTCCTTGTCGTCAGGCTCATAATAGTCAAATTTATGTTGATCAACAAAAGAATTATCAAATATAATATCATCTATCTTTTGCATTAAATCATCCACTCTACCAACTGAATTTCAAGGACCAGCAAAAGTTGGGACACACAAAGATTTTAATCGACTACTCGCATACAATATCATCATTGTCTTAAAACTATAATCACATATAATCGATATATGATAATATTGTTGTTCATCAATTTGACACCTTTAAGTTATTTGAATATCAATGTTATTATAATTCCATCCCACTCCATGACAAATGATTTATTTCATTTCTACATACGATATATCTAAATTATCAGTTAACAACAAATTGTTCCCATCATTGTATGTGATACTACTATTTACTTTGAAAACAATTTTGCCACTGCAATTACATAACATAAACATGTTATTAGATATTATGTTGAAAAAAATGGATTCTAGTCAATTTAATGTAATCATAACTAAAATGCATTGCCTCAACCCTGATTGATAAAATTCATAATAAATTTTATCAAATTTCAAAAATTTAATATTAAAACAAGCTTAATATAAAATAAAATATAGTTCATGATCCATTATCAATTGATATTTTTAATGATTAATTGCATTAAATCAAATATAAATTCATGACAAATGAATCTATTTTCAAGAAAATACTAAATTTATCAATTATTAACAATTCAATGAAACAAGTATTTTGTCATAATTTAATCATATTTATATTCTATTGCATGAACAAGTGTACATGTATAGCTACATTATTAGCCTACTACAACAATATACACAAAATTCATAATTTAACAACTTAACTTAGATTAAACGCAACACATAATTAATTAAAATAGTTAATTCATTATTAATTTATTTTATTTTCATGTTTAGCTTTGTCAAATAAAATTTAATTGAATATATTTTTAACTAATTTATCACTGATTTAACAACCCTTAAATTAAACTTAAGTAATTATTTGATTTCAACCAAATCAAATATAAATTGATAACAATATAGTATGTAACAACTTATTTATAAAACTAGAAGAATGGTTGCGGCGACATTGACGACAATAGGGGAACGATGGATTTTTAGGCACAAAAAGGTCAAAGGATGTTGAAGGACTAAGATAAGTTTTATGTTTTGTTGATTTAAGTGAAAAATCTAAGTGTTTAACAAGTTTTTTAAGAGAGAAGTGAGGATTTCAATGGATTTTCCCGTGAAAGAGAAATAACATTGTGTGTTTAATATGCTCTTCTTAAATCTTAATTAATGTCGCACTTGTGGAACACGATATTTAATGGATATTGCGCTTCAAAAATACAATAAAATAAAACTATATCATTTCACCCAATCCTTTTTTATCAGTATCTTTTCCCTACATTTTTAAGTTTATCATGCTATTTTTTTTTAAAAAAAAAAACCCTAAATTTTTCAATTTGTAGCACCAGACAAAGGAATGTGATGTGAGGTGAATTATCCAATGTTTTTATTGAAATGCAAAGGCAGTAACTCTTATAAGATTGAGTGTTACAAAATCTAGCAGCCAATAGGATATGGAAGGTTAAGCTGTTACGCCAGAGGTTTTTTATGTACATATTTCAATAAGAGATGGTATTTTTGTCTGGCTATAGTATAATGAAAATCATTTCATTTCTTCATCCTTCTAAAACTATATCATGTACGTTGAAATTAAGAATTTATGGAGAAATGATCTTACCATAATATTATTAATTAAAATTTTGATAATTAATATTATACAATAAAAAGGGCACTGATAGTTATTTTGCAAGAAAAAAATATTTTTAAATGATTGTGAATTAGTGAGTAATCAAACTTATTGCATTAGCGTGGAGCGAAGCGGAGGGACCAACACAGGCGGTGCTGGGATACCGCAAAACCTAAACTTGCTGCTCTGTAGCTCTAGCAAGCCCAATAAACCCAACCTTGTCAAACCCATTGGAGCCTAAGCTGTTCAATCTCTGTCCATAATATGAATCCATTTCTTGCAAGAATCCAAACTGCGGTCCAAAATTGAGTCCCCCTTTTCTCCACGAAGAAGATCAAAACCCCAGCTGAACCTCACTCTCCGGCGGCCCCCGGATGTCTGATGAAGTAGGCTATGTGGTGGGCAACTCCCTTAAGGTACACTACTTTAAATCTCCCTTGTTTTCCCACCAAACACTGAACTCGCAAATGTTAACTCTCTTCAAACTCACTTGTCTCCCCAAAAAGACAAATTCTTTCTGTTCTAGTTCCTGTAATACTAGAAAGATTAATTATTTTGACCAGTTTTTGCCTCTTTTTGATAAAAAGATCGATTCTTTAAGCTATTTGAACTCAAATGAGAGGAGGAGAGTAGTTGTTGGGCTGTCTAGAATTATTAAACAAGGCCAAGGTTACATTTTGAAGGGATTTGCTAAAAAAAATTGCCCTTATTTTTTAGTTAAGATTATGAAATCATTAGAATCTAGAGAAACTGCATTTGGGTTTTTTAAGTTTGCATTTCAAGATGATTCTGATGAAATAGTCAAGTCTTCTTGTGTTGCGGCACATGTTTTAGGTGCACAGAATCTCAAGTTCCTCGCTCAAGATGTGGTTTCTTGGGTTATTAGGAGAGTTGGGGTTGATAGGAGGAGGGAGGTAGTGGAGTTTATGTGGAAAAGGCATGCTGAATTTGAGTCGGATTTCTCAGTTCTTGATACGCTTATGCGGGGTTTTTTGAAAGTGGAAATGGGTTGTGAGGCGTTGGAGATTGTGGGTAGGATGAGGGAGGTGGGTTTGAGGCCAAGTTCATCAGCAATTACAATTCTTTTTAAGTTGTTGCTTAGAGTTGGTGATCATGGTAGTGTTTGGAAGTTGCTTAGGGGTATGATTCATCAAGGGCCTAGACCTTGCAATCATAACTTTAATGCGGTGATCCTTGGTTTCTGTAGAAAAGGACATGTTAAAGTTGGGGAGAGTTTGTTGTGCGTGATGCAGAAGTTTAAGTGTCAACCAGATGTTTATGCGTATAACATTTTGATTAATGCATACTGTACAAGGGGACAGACTGTAGATGCACTTGGTTGGATGCGCTTCATGATCGATAATGGTTGTACACCGAGCTTGGTTACTTTTGGTACAGTCATAAATGCATTTTGCAATCAGGGAAATATGATAGAAGCAAGGAATCTTTTTGATGGGATGAAAGAGGTCGGTCACATTCCCAATGTTATATGCTATAATACGTTGATGAATGGATATGTTAAGGCGAGGGATATTGGTCAGGCAAACATGCTTTATGAAGAAATGAAGAGCAAGGCTATAGCTCCTGATTGTACAACTTTTAATATTCTGGTTGCAGGGCATTATAGATATGGAAGAGAGGAAGACTGTGACAGATTGTTGAGGGATTTGTCACAATCAGGCTCGCTTCCAATTAGTTCACTATATAATATTTGTGTTTCAGGCTTGTGTTGGGCTGGCTGGCTGGATGAGGCCATGAAACTTTTAGAGGATATGCTTGAGAAAGGAATAACTCCAACTGTAGTTGCTTTTAATTCAATAATAGCAGCTTATAGCAGGGCTGGCTTAGAAGAGAAAGCCTTTAAAGCGTATAGAATGATGGTTAAATTTGGTTTATTTCCTTCATCTTTGACATGCAGTTCATTAATCATGGGTTTATCCAAGTTGTGGAGGCTGCAAGAAGCTAGGGACCTTTTGTATGAGATGATAGTAAAAGGCCTTCCCATCAACAAAGCAGCTTTTACTCTGCTTTTGGATGGGTACTTCAGGATGGGGGATGTGGCAGGTGCTTATAGCCTGTGGAATGAGATGGAAGGGAGGGGGATGCATCCTGATGCTGTTGCCTTTTCAGCCTTTATTAATGGTCTTTCTATAGTTGGTCTAGTGGATGAAGCATATGATGTATTTTTACAAATGTCAAAAAAAGGGTTCGTGCCCAACAATTTTGTGTATAACTCTTTGATCCGTGGCTTTTGCAACAGTGGGAGGCTGCAGGAAGCATTGATGTTGGAGAGGGAGATGGCACTAAAGGGTCTTCTTCCTGATATTTTTACTAGCAATATAATCATTAACGGTCTCTGTAAAGAAGGCAGGATGAAGTCAGCAAGTGATGTATTTAGAAACATGCACCATACTGGGTTGATCCCTGATATTGTCACCTACAATACTTTGATTGATGGATACTGTAAAGCATTTGACACAGTTAGTACAGAAGAAATCGTGAATAAAATGCATGCCACTGGATGGGACCCAGATATCACTACTTATAATATTCGTCTTCATGGGTTATGTACTGGTCAGAAAATGAGTCGAGCTGTGATGATGCTGGAGGAGCTTATTTCAGCAGGTGTTGTTCCAGACACAGTAACATACAACACTCTTATGAATGGTGTTTGTACTGACATTCTGGAGCGTGCCATGATTGTAACTGCCAAATTGCTTAAGATGGCATTTGTTCCTAATGTCGTTACAGCCAATCTACTATTATCTCACTTTTGCAAGCAGGGAATGCCTGAAAAGACCATTATGTGGGGTCAGAAGTTGAATGAGATCTCCTTTGGTTTCGATGAGATTTCCATAAAATTAATGGATAGAGCCTTCCGTAACATCCAAGATAATGTTAACTTGCCAAAACCACCACCTGAAAAGAGCCTGTTTCTGGATTTCCTCATGTACGTTACATACGATTATTTGAGCAGAAATAGTCCTCAAAAGAAAGAAAATCAGGGTTCACTTAAACGGATGGAAATTGGTTATGGTGGATCCTGAAAGCTTGTTGGATGGGTTTCTAGGACTTAAGTTTTCGCGATGTGCAAAAATCTGTGTGAAAGCAGAACCTGGTATGCCTTGTTGAAGATTACCCAGCTGTCTGCACATTATAGTGGCAATGAGTTTTTGAAGCACCATGCATAAGGAGACAGTAATCTTCTTTGGTTGATATGGTATTAGGGAAGCTGCTTGCTGCTCTTGGAAACTTGCATGCTGTAGAAGAGATACAAGAATAGGGTATAACCTAAAAGAAAACGTGGTTTACCCATCAGTGAATAGATCAGCTAGTATCAGGTAAAGCAGAGCAGCAGAAAATAATATGTTTTACCATCCTCATTTCTGAGGAAAACTGTTCACTGAGTTGATTTCTGTTCATGGTGTAGAATTTCTTGTTGATGCAACAGCATAAATGGTGGGATGAACAGGCTAATGTGTAGGCTCTGTCGACAATTGGAATTAAGCATGCATCCATTGGCGTGGGGCCATAAGGGGAAAATATAAAATCTTTGCAGATAAATGATCATGGCCTCTGAGTTCATTTCTTGGCATGCACCTGCCAGTATTATAGTGCACATTCTTGTTCGAAGACTATCTTTGGAGGTAATGTGGGCTCTTCACCTCAATTTTTATTATTATTCTTATGATTGTCTCAGGGCTTTGAAGGGTATTAAGAGGGGAAATTCATGGTTGAGGGTATTATACCATCTCAGCCTCTTAATTAAGGACGCATGGAAGCCAATCCCAACTAGTTTAGAATTTAAGTGGGTATATATAAGTTTGAATTATTATGCATCTGTTACAATTTGTAGCTTTGCCACATGGCCAAACTCGCTGCCGTATTTGTATCTTGTGTTAATAATTCCGGGCTTTTGAGCATTACATTTTTCCGAATATTCTCTTTGAGAAGTAAATTTAGATTTGCTTCAAATCTGATTATTTTTGTGTGAAACAAGTATTGGGGCTTTGGGGTGGATGTTTACGAAGAGCTTTCAGCCATCGAGTCAAATTCATTTATCGGCTTAGGTTGAAGCTTTTTCATTTTTTATAACTGGAAACAACAGAACATTTAACAGGTAAAGTTCCCTCTTTGCATTTTATCTATATCAGCAGTCATGGTGTTTAACCTCTGCCATAATATTCAAAATTTTGTTTCTGTTCTTGAGGAGATGCAGTGCATGCTGCTGACATATCCTTTTCAAGAACGAGTGAAAGAACCGCGAACAAACACAGATTTTTGTTTAGTTGTGCACATTTCTCCTAAACCTGGGTCTCGCAGTCTCCGAACTTTTAACCGTGTACAGCCAAGCTCTAAAATCAGTCTAATGGTGACGAAAAAAGGGAACGGGGTGGTTATTGTTTTAATTTTTCTAAATATGTTTAAGATGATGACCATTTCCTCATCTTTTGTTACTGTTCACAGATGGCTTCCAACGTTTGGATGCATCCTTCAGCTTTTTATGGTTTCGCTGCTGCTACATCCCGAGGCGAGAAAGTTGTAGTTGCATATCTTCTTTGACAAGATAATACAAGAGAAATTCTGAAATGTTTTCTGTCCCCCTTTCACTAAGAGGTTTGGGATGAAAATAAATATATCACCATCAGTGGTTGCATAGTTACAATATATATATACATCAAGAAGTATCAAAACCCTTAATTCTAGCATCTAATAAACATAATCAGATTCTTTAATACTAGGCCTAGACAATAATTGAGATCTTTAGAGAGAATCCAGGGATATACAGCTATGACAGAAATTAAACAAAGAAAGAAGAATATAGTGACAGCTATGAAAGAAATAGAATAAGAAAAGGAGAATATACTGACAGCTACAAAAGAAAGACTAATAGCTATTAAAAAAATGAAATAAAAGAGAATATATTGACATCCCCCCTCAAATTGATGCGGGTAGGTCGAACAACATCAATTTGCGACTGAGAAACTTATGTCGTTGGCGTGTCAAGGCTTTTGTAAAGGCATCAGCTATTTGAAGAGCAGTATTGAGATGAGGAAGAGTGATAACACCGCGAGTAAAGGCCTCCCTAATATAATGACAGTCCACCTCTATGTGCTTGGTGCGTTCATGGTAGACCGGATTTGCAACTATTTGAATAGCACTAGTATTATCACCATGAAGTGGAGTAGGAGCAGTAGGGGGGAACCCAAGTTCAGAAATAAGACCACGTAACCACACAATTTCAGAACAAGCTGCTGACATGGCTCGATACTCAGCCTCTGTAGAAGATTTAGAGACACAATCCTGCTTCTTACACTTCCAAGAGATCAAGGCATCTCCAAGAAAAATGCACCAGCCTGTAATAGATTTTCTAGTATCTGGGCAGCCAGCCCAATCCGCATCACTATAGGAAGTCAAGGTAAGAGTAGAATGTTTGGGAAAAAACAACCCACGAGTAGGGGACCCAATTAAGTATCGAATAAGATGACGAACTGCAGCAAGATGAAGATGTCGAGGTGCCTGCATAAATTTGCTAACTATATGGACAGCATAGGAGATATCAGGCCTTGTAATTGTTAGGTAGATAAGACTACCAACAAGTTGCCGATATAAAAAAGGATTAGGCAAAAGCTCGCCTTCATCTTTTCGGTATTTCACATTCACCTCTATTGGTGTATCAACAGCAGTAGCATCCTTTAAATCAGCAAGCTCAATGAGATCCTGAATATATTTATGTTGATTTAAGAACAAACCATGATCTCTAGAGTGAACTTCCAGCCCCAAAAAATATGTGAGATGTCCAAGATCTTTCATTTGAAATGTACTATGTAACATATGTTGAAGCTTGGTGATCAACCCAATGTCATTACCAGTGAGGATAATATCATCAACATAAACTAAGAGAAATACCATACCAGTGGTGGTCTTGTAAAAGAAAAGGGATGAATCATATTGACTTTGTGTGAAGGAGAAGGTGAGAAGAGTGTTGCGAAACTTCTCAAACCAGGCTCTAGGTGCTTGTTTCAACCCATACAAAGAGCGTCTTAGTTTGCAAACTGCATTAGAAGCCTTTATGGACATACCAGGTGGAAGTGTCATATAAATCTCTTCCTTAAGATCCCCATGCAAGAAGGCATTGGTTACATCCATCTGATATAAAGGCCAGGCTTTAGAGGCTGCAATAGCAAGAAGTGTTCTCACCGTAGTCATCTTAGCAACGGGTGCGAAGGTTTCTTCATAGTCGAAGCCATATTGTTGTTTATTGCCAAGAGCAACCAATCGAGCTTTGTATCTATCCAAAGATCCATCAGACTTGAGTTTCACAGTATAAACCCACATGCTCCCAATAGGCTTAACATGTGAAGGACAAGAAATAATGTCCCAAGTATGATTGGCCTTAAGTGCGTGAAGTTCTGCCTCCATGGCTTGTTTCCAGCACTCATGTTTGCTAGCCTGTTTATAACAAGTGGGAATGGAAATAGAAGAGAGAGTAGTAGACATAGCCACAGGAGTGGAAAAACCATACCTTTCAGGAGGTTTGTGAGGTCTAGAGCTTCTACGAAGAGGAGGGGGATCATAGGAAATGGGCAGAACAGGATCAGATGTTGCAGGAAGATGTGAAGGAACCTCGGTGATACCTGGAGAAAGAGCAGAAGCAGGAGTGCGTCTATGATAAACATAACCAGGTTTAAACCTTTGTATTAGTGTTGACGACTTAGAAAAAGATGGTAAAACAGATAAAGATGGAAATACAGAAGGCTGTTGGGTGCAAAAGAAAGGCTGATTTTCAAAAAATATAACATTCCTAGAGACACGAGTTCGACGTGCATGTGGATCATAACAAAGAAATCCTTTTTGGGTGACAGCATAGCCTAAGAAAGCACACTTGACGGATTGGGCAGTAAGTTTATTTCTCTCATGTGCAGGAAGGTGAACAAAACAAACACATCCAAAAATATGAAGATTGGAATAATTTGGTGCATGTCCAAACAAACGAACATAGGGAGAATCATTGTTCAAGTGAGGAGATGGTAATCGATTAATTAAATAAACAGCAGTACATAAAGCTTCACACCAAAAATGAGAAGGAACATATGACTCAAGGAGAAGAGTTCGAACAACATCAAGAAGATGACGATTCTTTCTTTCAGCCACACCGTTTTGTTGTGGGGTGAAAGGACAAGAACGTTGTGATATGATCCCATGACTTTGAAGAAAAAATTGAAATGCATTTGACATATATTCACCACCTGAATCAGATTGCAGAATTTTAATTTTGGCAGAAAATTGTGTCTCAACTAAGGCAAGAAGGGCTTTAAACACAGAGAAAACCTCACTTTTAGATCGAAGAAAATATACCCAAGTAAAACGAGTGAAATCGTCTATAAATGTAACAAAATATCTATAATGTTCATGAGAAATGACAGGTGCAATACCCCATACATCAGTATGCACGATTTCAAAAGGTTTGGTGGTGTGAGTTTTATGCAATGGAAAAGGAAGTGTTTTGCTTTTACCAAGTTTGCAAGATGCACAATCAACAATATCATTATGAGAAGAAGTTGAATTTTTATTTCCTAATAAACCAGATTTAAACAAGACTCGAAGTACATGAGAATTAGGATGTCCTAAACGTCTATGCCACACCTGATTATCACAGTGAGCAGCATTACATGCAACATAATTTAACATAGGAGAGGGAGATAGAAACAAGGGAAATAGACGTCCCACTTTAGGTCCCTTCACGATCATCTTCCCGGACACTTGATCCTGCACAAAACAACCAGATTTGGAAAAATGAACATCACAATTGTTGTCAACTAATTGGCCAACAGATATGAGATTAGTGGACAGCTTAGAAGACACAAAGACAGTATTTAGAAGGGCTGAAATATCACCAACAGCTGTGATAGACAAAGGATTACCATCGGCAGTACGAATATGAAGATTACCTTCATATTTTTTAACATTATTTAAAGGTAAGACAGTGTTGGTCATGTGATTAGAAGCAGCAGAATCAAAATACCAAGGCTTAGGAATGGAATTTCGGTTACCTGAAAGGCCTAAAGCAGAAAGGGCAGAAACTATCATTTGTTGGACCATTTCAGGGGTAATAGAGGACTGACCAGGACTAGGAGTATTGGAGGAACCAACCGAGACATTATAGGCGGTTTCAGATTTCTTTGGAGGCCGGATGGAGCAATCTTTGATGATATGCCCTGTTTTCTTACAATAGTTGCAGAATTTTTTGGTACAAGTAGTGGCAATGTGCCCAAATCCTTTGCAGCTATAACACTGAACATTTGACATATTTCTACCTCCTTTAAACCTCCCTTGAGCAGTGTATGCAACAGGGATTGGAGTAGAATTTTGAGCTTTCTGCTCCAAGACAGCTTGTGTAATGATCCGTTGTTCTTCCCTGAGAAGCTCTCCTACACAAATATCCAAGAAAGGAACTGGTTCTCTATTCATCAGGTTGGACCTGATTGCTTCAAATTCCCCTCTTAACTTCATTAAAAATTGATCACGCTTGCTAGTCTCATGCACACTTTGAATAACAATAAGTCCTTCAAGAGGTACACTTGCATACACAATGTCTGTGTACTCAGCCCAAAGATTTACAAAGGAAGAATAAAATTCTTGTATTGACATACTACCTTGATTGAGTTGACCCAACTCAAGTTCCAATTGAAACCTTCGTGCTGTATTGCTTTGGTTGTAAACTTTCTTTAGGTAATCCCACATTTCTCTAGATGATTTGTAAGGCTTGAGATTGAGAAGCATGGAGTGTTCCATACTTCCAAGGATCCAAGACATAATCTGAGCATCCTTCACCTCCCATTTCACATATTTCTCCTTTTCCTGCTCACTGTCAGGTGCAGGAACTGTCCCAGCAATATGACCCCATAATTCCTTTCCCTTGACAAAAATCTGAAACTGGAAAGCCCAGGCAGAATAGTTCTTTCTAGTAAATCGAACAATAAAATGTTCAGATCGTTCCATAGACAAGATTTAACTAGAAACAAGAACAAAAAGATCAAGTCCAAGAAAAAACAGAATAAAAGAACCAGATAAGGAACTAGACACAAGATGAATTGATTTCAGAATTTTGGCTCTGATACCATGACAAGATAATACAAGAGAAATTCTGAAATGTTTTCTGTCCCCCTTTCACTAAGAGGTTTGGGATGAAAATAAATATATCACCATCAGTGGTTGCATAGTTACAATATATATATACATCAAGAAGTATCAAAACCCTTAATTCTAGCATCTAATAAACATAATCAGATTCTTTAATACTAGGCCTAGACAATAATTGAGATCTTTAGAGAGAATCCAGGGATATACAGCTATGACAGAAATTAAACAAAGAAAGAAGAATATAGTGACAGCTATGAAAGAAATAGAATAAGAAAAGGAGAATATACTGACAGCTACAAAAGAAAGACTAATAGCTATTAAAAAAATGAAATAAAAGAGAATATATTGACATCCCCCCTCAAATTGATGCGGGTAGGTCGAACAACATCAATTTGCGTCTTCACTGCCACCCCCGCCCTGTCCTCCTGTTCTCTCCATTCTTCTTTATTGTACTCTGTACTCTTGGACTTTGACACGATGCTTGGGATTCGAAGTAAATGACCACAGTTTCAGGATAGAGAATGGCAATGAGGATCAGATACACGAGATGGTTAAATTTGGTTTGTCTACAGATGATGCTTGCAGCTAAAGAAGTTTCGAGTTCACAGTGATGGTTTCTATCCACTCGTGGGGTGTGATATTTGGATTGAAGAAATGGGTGTGGCAGCCTCGTAAATTGCAGGCTGATATCAAGAAATTATCGGAGCTCTTTACTCCAAAAAGATGAGTTTACCATGTTGCAAAATTGCAATCACTCGCAAGAGGGGCAGAGGCTAAAGTCTGCCCCGTGCTCCTTGAAGACTTCTCCTTGCAGGTGTTAATAAAATCATCTATCTGGATTATCCACACACGGGCGCGCGCACAAAAGAACTCGCTAGATATTTTTTGAGTCAAATAAAGTGAGAACCGATTTAAATCAATTTATCCTCATTCCGTTCTGCTTTATTTCCTTTGTAATTCACGAGTTTCTATACAAGTAGTCTGCTACAGAAGCCACGCAAAAAGCGAAAGACAACACTCTTCCACGCAATTTGCCTGCACACAGAAAAGGCCCGCCTCTTCAATTAAAACTACCATGACATATACTAGCATCATCACATTTAGAAACCAGCTATTCACTTCCACATGAAAGTTCTTCGTGCGAGGTTCTTAACCAGTTAATCTAGTTAGCTTGGAATGAATCATCAGAACACACCAGTGCGCCAACATGCAATGCCAGCAATCAATTCAGGGTACTTTGGCCCTCTGCATGATCGCAAATCTTCTTCTACTGGCATCGTCAACGTGCTCACTGAGTTTCGCCAGGTGTGCCATTCGCCGTTTCCAAGACTTGGAGGCCTCTACATGATCCAGCTTCTTACTCGAGTCAATCAGATCGTCATTTCCAGTGGCTTCAAAACTGTTCTTCGAAGGGCTTCCTTCTGATGAATCTTGGATTATCTGTTCCAAGGTCTCCGCCACCTGACTCATCTTTGGTCGATCTTTTGCGCTCTTTAACAAACAACTGTCTGCTAACCTGGCAATCCTCCGAGCTGCACTCATAGAATACTGGTTTTCAAGTCTTGGATCCATTATCAAACCAAACTTTTTACTATCAGCAGGGAACTGCTTTACCCATTCCAATAACTTCTGCTCCACTTTCGGCCTGTTTCTTTCCAACGATCGCCTGCCAGTAAGAATCTCATATAGTACCACACCGAAGCTCCAAACATCACTTCTGGCTGTGAGATGCCCTGTCTCAATGTAATCTGGCGCAGCATATCCATATGTCCCAACTACCTGTCAGCATAAAAAGAATCCCATGAGAAGGATGCAGTCGGCATCTAATGCAACAAACAAATGTTCATGATACTTACTGCTGTTGAGACATGCGTTCGTCCAGCCATTGGTCCCTCCCTAGCAAGCCCAAAGTCTGAAAGCTTCGGTTTCAAATCTTCATCTAATAACACATTGGAAGTCTTGAAATCTCGATATATAACCTGCAACATCAATTGCGAAAAGGAAGTAGAAAAAGGTAAAAAATCGAAGCACAAACTAAAATCCAGAGGACCTGAACATGACATATTGCATGCCAAGTAGTGAATATGACAGATTAGATGAATATTTAACTAACACCATTACTTATGGGCAGAATCCAAGGACACTGAACTACAGATTTAGACAGAAGGAACCTGTTATCAAAAGTTTTAATGTTGCAACACTTGTTGCTTCATTCTTCTTACTGTTGTAAAAGGTACCGAACTACAATCAAGCCACGGGAATCACATGATTTCAGTTCATAAGAAAGGTTCTTCTCTAAGATTTTCTAGCACAGGTCAAATTCAGATGCCATAAAGCCTCGTAAAAGGAGGTTGATCCACCGGAGAGAGATTATAAGGTTCATTAACCAAAGTTCAGTCCTCTGGAAATTCTATGAAGGAACCTACAAGGGCTCTCTGTTTGTATTCCCATAAACAGCACTGATATATGCAGATGCGCGTGCGCACAATTACTTATCAAACATGTTTTAGACGAGAACCTGAACTTCCAACCCTTCATGTAGAAAAGCTAATCCTTGAGCTGCTCCAAGTATTATTTGTAATCTTGTCTTCCAGGGAAGCACAGGATATGCCTTGTTGAAAAGATGATCGTCTAAACTTTTGTTTCGCATAAACTCATACACAAGAAGTCTCTGGATACCTCTTTCGCCATCCACGGCACAGTATCCTAAAAGTTTGACAAGATTTGGATGCTCCAGAACACCAAGAAATTGAACTTCGGTCACCCATTGTTTATGACCCTATGAGAAACAGAAAAAATGAATAAGCAGTCACCACTTGAAGAATGAACTTATAAAAGATGGTTACCAGAACATTAAAGTGAAATTTGAACTCAAGATGGACTTGTCACTAATATTCAATCCAATTGCATATATAATCTTATGCAAACTCCCAGGCTTAAAAGTCATACCTGGAAGCCATCTCCGTTAAGCTTCTTAATTGCAACAACAATAGGGTCACCTTCTCCGTCAGCAGGCTTGATTGAACCTTTATAGACATTACCAAATCCACCTTCCCCAATCTTAAACAGCCTACTGAAACCATTAGTTGCATTTCTGAGCTCTGAGAAAGAAAAGACTCTCAGATTATGAGCCTTCTCTTCATACATTTCTGATATACCTCTCTGTGAATTTTCTGAGCATGAAGAATTGATCATCCCATCAGTAGTGCATGAAGAATCGTCGGTCTTCGTTGTACTCCTCTGTTTCAATTCCGGTGCTGATCTTTGTCCCCTGCTTCTTGATTTGTCCTTAAAGTAGTACTGAAAACACTTCATTTTTTTTAATTTTTTTTTGCAACGTTTTTTTTTTTTTGCAAACTTGAATGAGTAGAACTAGTGGTAGGGATCTCGTTCAAATGCCAAATTTTTTGCCTGCCTTCAAAAGCTGATCTTGAAAGCACAGAGAACAAAATTCACACGATCAAGAAAAAAGGTATCAGCAAAGCTCCAAACTTCAGAACATCGACATGATATCAGAGTGAGATTGAGTAAATCCAGACAACCAATAAAAAGATTCACAACAACAAATGAAAACACACAGAAAATGGTCAAAACTTAAAATAACGCGAACCAAAATAAGAAACAAGAAAACATGGGGAGAGAAGAGAAATTGGGAGGTTTCACGCATGAAGACAGCATATGGAGTAAAAAGAAGTAAAAAGAGAAAACTAGAGATATAGACATGCAGATATTCAAATACTTTTACCAAATAATAGAGGTAGGACAGACTTCCATGGATTACTTTTCTTGCTTTGCTTCTATTCCTTTTGTTGAATAAAGAAGCCTCTTTTGGCTTCTCTTTTCCTCTCGATTTTGGTAAACCATGGAGAAGCTTCGATGAAACTTCAGAGCCAATAGGGTTTCAAAAAGATGAAAACTTTCTTCTACGTTTTGTATCTGTTGGTAACGCTTTGAATTCTGAACCCTGAGAACTACTTTTAGTTTCAGGCAAAAAGCTTGCTCAGATTGACCTGTCTGGATTTCTATACACACACAACTATGTATGGGGTCCAAACTGAATTATTAAGTTAATGGGCATCCCTTTAATGGTTAAAAGCCTGGTTAATCAACAACTTCTGGTTAAAAACAAAAAATTAAAAAAAAATGGATCCTTGTATTATGTGTCCTAATTCGATTCGAAAAGGATTTGTTTTTAATGGAAAGAGTAAGCGAGATTAGAATAAAAAATTGCTAACAACTATCAAGAATATTCGAAAATCTGTTTTATCTTAAATATAAGGTTGTGTACATCTTCAAGGAGACTTTCTGCTCGTTGAGATTTAAGATCTTTATGAAGAGAATTGGAACCCATAAATCTTCAAAGGGATGGAGTGAGAATTCAAGAATGAAAGAACAAAGACAATCGGCACATATAAGGCAAAAATGAAAATAATGGAATTAGTTTTTTTCATTTTTCTCTTATGAATAGTTTTCCAAGCTTTTAAGTTCTTTACGCAATTGCATTCGTGTGATATGTTTTTTAAAAATATATTGAAATAATTTTTTTATATTTTTAATATTGCATGGAAAAATCATAAAAAAAATCTAAAAATATTAATTTGATTTTTTTAAATAAAATTTGAAAAGTATTTTGTTGGGACTAAAAGAAACAATTGGCACCATGAATCAATTAAATGGGTATGAAACAATTTTACCTTCAAAACCACCAAATTAACCATCCAGGGAAAATCTTCCAGTTGGGAAGTGACAATGGACAAGAGAGACTTAATGAGGTCATTCTGTAAGAAAAACTTCAAATTAAATATTTAGTTTTGAAAAAATAAACAAAGTAAAGATAGAAGGTGTGGACTTTAAACCTCGATTTCACCTACTTTTTTGTAAGATATACCTGGAACACGTCCATGCGAGTTGGAAGTATTCGAGTTCTGTCACTGTTAAGAAAATGTCGAGAGCCCGTTAGATAGCATGAGATTGACTAGAGATTCCTCAAGCAATAGACAGAACAGACAGCATCTAAGTGTCCCCATGCCCATGGTCAACAACGTTTCTTGCTGGCAGAGCACTGCTAAATTATGCATGAAGTCTTTTTCTATTAATTATGCTGATCGAGTTGACAATTTAGCTCCATAGGCACCAGAAGTTTTTTTCTTAGAAAAAAAGAAGCAAGACCCTTCACGAAATGTATGGCTCATCTCTCTCCGGTGAAGAGGATATAAGCTCGATGTTACTCTTGCATAGAGAAAAGGATGAGGTAATTCGGCAAAGCCGATTGAATATCTTATAGAACTAAACCAATAAAATTTCTTAGTCAAATTTTAATGCGATAGAATAAACAAATAGAAAATCATGGTTTTTTTTCATTTACCTAGTTGTCTAACATTTTTACAATGTAGTCCCTGCGTTTGAGTGTTGATTTTCCAATTAACTCATCTTTATCTACTCTCTCTGCTGTTCCAACTAAGATCCATCTCTCTTCATTATGCCCACCCACGAGATTCAAATCATCGATAGAAATAAAAACCCTAGCAATAATGGATTCAACAAACTTGAGTTTAGATTTCTCGTTTCTCATAAGTGGATTCGACTAGAAGGAAATAAATGTTGCTGGGCCATCGTGATGATTGTAGAGATTTTCTTGGTATGTCGTGAATGTTTGAGGAGAGAAGGCAGTGGTCATTGTAGTTGTTGTTGTGGGTGCACCAAGAAGTGGGATTGGGCGTGGAGTTGACGATGAATTGAGATAGCGTGGGTGGCAGCGGTTTCGTAGGTGTTCGAAGACGGTGGCTCCCTGGGTCTTGTCATTTTGACCACTTTAAGTTTATGAGTAAGTTAATTGGAGAAGGGGGATTGCGATTATATAAGCATAGATTATTGGCCAAAAAAGAAAATAATTAACATGAAAAAATATCTAGATGCTATCAACTTTTATTTTATAAAAAAAAGTTTTTATAAAACCATGTGGACATGGGGATTGATCTAATATTATTTGGTTAATTTTAAATGATTAATAAAAATATAATTTTATTTAAAAATAAATATTTAGGGTGATATACATTTTATAAATATTAAGATGATAATATATTTGATTTATTTAGGTCAACTCGAGTTAACTTATCAATCTATATATTGAAACATGGAATTATGATAGCTTCATGTAAAGTAAATCAAAATAAGTTATGAACTCTAATTTTCAGTCAATTTAATATTGAATGATAAAATTAAAAAGAAAAATAAAAAAAAATAAAAAATAACCTGATAACTCAATAGAAAAAAATTAAGACAAATTATAAACCACAATCCCCAGTAAAACTAATGATAAATTATGTAATTGAAATTAAAAATTTGAATAAAAGTGACACAAAAAACAACTCGAGTAAACCCGGATTAACCTGTCAAACTCGTTACGAATCATGAAACATGAATAATCTTATAAAAAGCAATCAAAACAAATCACAAAGCCTAATTCTCAATTAATCTAATATTCAAAGATGAAATTGAAAGAAAAAATATTTAGAAAATAAAAAAAAATCTCAAGTCAACCATTCAAACTTGTGGTTTAAATCCTGAGATTATAATAATTTTATAAAAAATAAATTATAAAGTATGATCCTTAATAAATTTAATGTTGAAAAATATAATTGAAATTGAAAAAAAAACATAAATTGAAAAAAAAAGGAAAAAAGAAAAATAAAAATAAAACACCATTCAAGATAATAGTGTTTTATAAGGAAAAGTATAGTAAAATCCCCCTCTCTTTTATATTTTTGTTAACTACATTATTGACTTGTGTTGCGAAGTAGGTCGGGTCAAGCTTTTCCTAAACATTAAAAAAAAAAAGTTGTTAATGTTTTTTTTCTAGTGGAATTTTTTTTTTAATTGTGTGAGGGTTGACCCAACATGACTTAAATAACTTTGTGGATTCAAAAGCAACTCCGATAATCTATAAAAAATAGTCTGACTATAAAAAATTCAAAATGATATCTTTTTTAATATTAAAATAGCAATATAATACATTGACCTGGATTAACCTAAGTTAATATATTAAAGCTACGACACGAGTTATGAGACTATAATAACCCTATAGAAAACAAATTAAAATAAGTTATAAAGTTTTATTTCCAATCAACTTAATATTTAAAGATGAAATTAAAATAAAAAAATCAATAAAAAAAATATAAAAAAATAACTTAAGTTGACTTCGTGACTATTTTAATTAGATCAAGATAACCCTGTAGAAAATAAATTAATAAATTTAATTATTAATCAACTCAATAACATAAAAAATTATAAAGTTTAATTTTTAATCTATTATGTTGAGCTTAATATTGAAAAACAAAAAAAATATTAAAAACACAAATCTAATATTAAAAAAAAAACAAAAAAAAACATTGATTTAAAAACAATATACGCCCGGGGAGGAGAGGTCTCCTCCTTTATTTATTTATTTATTTTGGTTAATTAACGATGATAATAATAATAATAATACGTAGTCGACACTGTTCATTGGCAAGTGTTGTCAGCCGATACTTTCCCAAAAATTAAGAAACGATATTGGACATTTACAAGGAGGGCATTTATGTACCGGTCAAACAAGGGCAGATAGAGAGGAATAATCACAGCTGTTTATTTAGCATTCTTCAACAAATAAAGCAAAGATTAGAGCCGATATATCAATTAATTTGACTAACTCTTGGAATGTTGATGTTAACAGCTCTCCTACCTCTATCACCAAGATCAGCTATCCATCGACGGTCCAAGCTCTCTCTTAATGGTCAAATTAAGATTTAATAAATAAAAAAATCTTAAATATATAATTCTAGCTAAAGTGCGATTTAATAGTTAGATATATTTTGTTATCAGTCACGGGTGCCCAAGAAAAGTGGCCGAGTCCTTTTGCTAGCTGCACATATGAGACAAAAAAAAAAACATATTACACATCAATCTCATTTAAAAAAAACATGTTAAACATCAATCTCATTTAAAAACTTATATATAATAAGATTCAAACCTAGTAAAATTCAAATTTTGATTGATAAAATTTTAATATTTTATTAAAAAATTATCTTAATTTAATATTTTAAGATATTATCTATATAATTTTCTAATATTGATCAGTGAAAATTGCATTATTTATTTTGAATATATTGTTGATGCCGACACTGTTTGTTTTGGATCGAAATACCCCTGTGTTCTCGAGGACTTATAAGGTATTCATCATCCAAATCGTTAGATTTTATATTAAATTTAAATAATGTATATATTATCGTTGCGATGGGTTTAATTTATTTTCATGTGAGAGGAGGAAATACTGGATCGTCCCGCGTAACGTGAGAAGAGGGAATTGATGGCAATTAATTGTATTTCATTTTATGAAACAAGCAACAGCTGAGTGAGTGCTGCCCTGTTCCTGATGGTGGCTCCATCGTTTACGCTTGAGTTCAAGCAGAAGATATCGGAGACCTAGGTGTTGGGAATTTCGACCGGTGATGTTCTTGATACTTGCTCATAGAAGAGCCAAGCACACTGACACAATATTTAACGTGGTTCGGCAAAACCGCCTACATCCACGGGAGAAGTCAATATATTTAGAGATAGAGAAAGAATACAAAACAAATACATGGAGGAAGAGGATTACACCCTCTCATACTCAACTCTCAACTCTCTTTGCTGCACTTGCAGCTGCTGCAATGGCAGCAAGGCTGCTGCCATTGCAGCTCTCTTTTACTCTCTACTTTCTTCACATTTTCATAATTCTCTTCACACATTTTGCTCTCTTGTATATGCCTCTATTTATAGGCATTCATGGAGGTTTTTCTTCAACAAAGGTGGCTGCCAACTCCAACTCTTCTTCAACAATGGTGGCTGCCAACCTTTGACATCTTGGATGAATGCACATGGTTGGTGCAATAACAAATGATTGTTGCACATTAATGACAACCAACCTAACATTAGGCCGTGCCGTCCACTCCATGACCATCAATGCCATTGTTTTCATGGCACTTTGAATATTTGAGAGCGCCGATGATCACGAAAATACATACCGAATAACTGATTAGCACCATTGGCAGTCAATACTTGGTGTCGTGCAGTTTAATTTCCAATTCTCGCAGGCAGCTCGGAAGAGGGAGTCTCTTAGCTCATCATATATCTTGACCAGGTAGAAAAATATATGGTATGATGAGATGATTGTAATCATAAACTGAATTGATCTAGTTGACGATGGAGAACGGAAGTTGGATATTCCCCCACTGTCACATGCACGTGCAAAGACAACGATGCAAGTGAGAAAGAAATTGAAGGAGACTTTTCTACTAGAAATTGTGATCTTGCTGCTCCCGGGCTTTTGTATAGCCATGAGCGTTGTAAACTAGCACGAAGAGGAGAGTGGAGACGTCGATCTCTTCGCTAGAGATTGATTACGAGATAAGTGTCTGAAATTGATTGGTTACTGTTGAGTGCGGGCTCTGATGTTATGAGAATTGTTTACTCGACGAAGAATATTTCAGACCGGAAAGTATACTTTAATTCTTAACTAAGACTTGGTGACTGTTACCGTTTATCCCACCAAGTTGCGGGTGGTTTTATTTATTTTTATTATATAAAAAAGAGTAAGATACCTTTGTTCATATAATTCACTTGCAAGAAGTGAATTATTTTTTTCCAGAGATCATGGTAAATTCAAGTCATGAAAAACAAAAACCAGAAATTTATACGAGTTCAAGCAGAAGATATCGGAGACCTAGGCCGTGCCGTCCACTCCATGACCATCTATGCCATTGTTTTCACGGCACTTTGAATATTTGAGAGCGCCGATGATCACGAAAATACATACCGAATAACTGATTAGCACCATTGGCAGTCAATACTTGGTGTCGTGCAGTTTAATTTCCAATTCTCGCAGGCAGCTCGGAAGAGGGAGTCTCTGAGCTCATCATATATCTTGACCGGGTAGAAAAATATATGGTATGATGAGATGATTGTAATCATAAACTGAATTGATCTAGTTGACGATGGAGAACGGAAGTTGGATATTCCCCCACTGTCACATGCACGTGCAAAGACAACGATGCAAGTGAGAAAGAAATTGAAGGAGACTTTTCTACCAGAAATTGTGATCTTGCTGCTCCCGGGCTTTTGTATAGCCATGAGCGTTGTAAACTAGCACGAAGAGGAGAGTGGAGACGTCGATCTCTTCGCTAGAGATTGATTACGAGATAAGTGTCTGAAATTGATTGGTTACTGTTGAGTGCGGGCTCTGATGTTATGAGAATTGTTTACTCGACGAAGAATATTTCAGACCGGGAAGTATACTTTAATTCTTAACTAAGACTTGGTGACTGTTACCGTTTATCCCACCAAGTTGCGGGTGGTTTTATTTATTTTTATTATATAAAAAAGAGTAAGATACCTTTGTTCATATAATTCACTTGCAAGAAGTGAATTATTTTTTTTCAATTCACTTGCAAGAAGTGAATTATTTTTTTTCCAGAGATCATGGTAAATTCAAGTCATGAAAAATAAAAACCAGAAATTTATGTTATTGGCCCGTAGTTTCGTGACTTTTTTCCAGCGACATAACATATTATAGCCGAAAATTAAACACCATAGGCTACTATATATGTTTCAACATGATGTAATTATATACAGTATAGACTTGTAAAAACAAATTCACCAACAGGTATAACAATCTGTGTGTTTCTTCCTATAGGAGATCCCCAGTTGAAACTATAGAGAAGAGGAGTAATGCTAACTTCTACGAGTTTTTCTCCAATATCAGTGTATTGAGTGAGTAATATTTTAATTTCATCGAGAATTTTCAAAAATTAATTTCGAGCAGAAGATTTGATAGGATCGAAACTACTAAAATCTATGAATATTAAGACGGAAAAATATAGATTGCATGAAATGATGCAATACAATTTATCTGGTCGGCTCGACTAGTGAGGGGTTAAAGCTTAATTTATTACTCTTATTTAAGTTATATTAACAGAGAAAAGGATTGATGCTTTCCCAGATGAGGGTTTCGATTTTGACGAGTGAGGAAGCCATTACGAGGTGCGAGGGAGTCAAGATCTCCACGCCATTCGGCGAAGCCAGCAGGAAGACATGATCTGGGAGGGAGACGAAAGGATGTCCTCGCCGTCCTATTTATAAACCAAAAGCTCCTGTAGCTCGGAGAATGAAGCGTGACGGACATTCGAGAATTAGGCTTTTATCAAACCAAAATATGCTTCATTTTTCAAGGCTTGCAGTTTTCATGGGCCTCGACACGACCACCTTCTTTACTGACACTTGAAACTTTATTTAATGCTTCATTGGCAGGTAACGTGATTTTTATTTTAAAAAAATATTTAAAAATAAAAGTTGCCGCACTTTCAACTATAGCCTTATTGCATTTACCATGCCCCATCAGTTGATTTAGTATCTATTAACATGAGGGTTCAACTTAAACCAGATATTATTATGAATTAATCTGGAAATTTATATTATTAGTAGTATGATCAAATTCAAGTGAGACTAGCAAGCTTAACTCTAATGATTTTTAAAAAATATCTAGAATAACATTATTCTATTTTTAAAAAATAAAAAAAATATTGTTTTGATAATAATATAAATTAACCTAATAAATTTATAACTCAAGTTATAAACTATATTCAATAACAATACTCAAACCCTTGAAGGAATCTATTGGATCAGCCCGTTTCCGTGTTCCATGATTATCACTCTCTCTACTTTTCTAGCTTATCAGATATACGAATGATAATGACTTGAATTTAACAGAATTTTTTTCTACTCGTGTCGATTTGAATAGTGTATAAATGCATCTCGAGACTAAGTTCTTGTTGGGTCGGAACTTGATCGGTTATTTATTTACTTTATTTTTTTACATATTCTTGTATAGTTAAATAACTATGTGCAATAAAACAAATAATCTATGTTGAGAATAAACAATAAAAGAATATTATATAAAGAGCTGGGGTGGGTCGTTGAGGAGCTTGAAAGGCAAGGGCCCAGAGCATCAAATTCAGAACCCTCCCTTCCCAGGATCCCTGCATCTGAGCCCATGTCAGGAAGAACTGTTCACTGTCTTCTTTCATAGGGTTAGGATAATAGCTGTTAAAATCGATGTTTTGACATGAGAAATTCAAAAATCGATTCGGGTCGGGTTTTTTAGCGGAGTTGGACAAGATTGTTGATTAAGATAGGTTTTAATGATTTAATCAAATTTAATTGGTCAATACAAAAAAATATATCATTTAATAAAAATAATTTATCTAATAACCCATTAATTGATTATTATTTTTATCATTATTTAAATTGGGTTTAACAGTAAGAATGCAAGGGACGGGTAAATTTCAACCAGCAAATTAAATTTCTTTGAAGCATAACAAGTGAAAACCTTTTCATCTGCATGTTATATACCTTTTGTGATACATTGTATATCGCGCACAGCCCCTCACAAACAAACACTATCTAAGTGCTGGAAAATACCACATGGTAGGTCCATTACCAAAAGTTAATAGTTAGTGTAAAGCTTAACCATCACCTTCATGAGTTGATGCATCTTGCTTGCTTACTTTCATGTCCGTCCAACAGCAAAAAGACATTTTAGAGGTTTTTGAAACTACAAGGTAAAGTGTTTTTTGACATACTTTTTTTTTTAAAAAAAAAAGACATTTTAGAGGTTTTCGAAATTACAAGGTAAAGTGTTTTTTGAAATGCTTTTATTAAAAAAAATATTTTTTATATTGACATTTCAGTATTATCATAAAACATAAAAAAATCATAAATTTAATGTTTTTTCAAATTAAAAATACTTTTAAAACAACCTGAAAACGAATCTCTTCATAAACCCCTGATTGTCCTGCCGACACCCACCTTCTCAGCATAAAAACCTATCATTTCTATACTGTTGAGTTAAAGGATAGCGCTGGCATAAGTTTATCGAGTGGTAAAACGGTGAAAAAAAATGTGTTTTATTAAAAAATACTCACACATTATATCATATTCAAATGAATAAAAAAATTATCTGGTAATTTTTATATATCAATATACACAAATTCATTTAACACGGAGCAAAAAAATCCATCATGGCTGGTTTAAGACTTCTTCTTCTTGTTTTTTTTTTCCTGCAGGGAAAACATATTTTACAAAATTTTAATTTTGATTTTTTTTGATATTTTTAATTTCACCACGGTAATATAAAAAAATATTAGTTTTTTTTTTAATAAAAAACTATTATTAGAACAATAACAAATGTTACCTTAACCATCATAATATTTCACCTCATTCTTGAACGAACAATCGTTTAAAAGTTCAAGCGAGAACAACAAGTAACTTTAATTCTAGAAATATAGTTTGACTTGTAATATTTTAAATTTATTTTAAAAAAATATTAATTTGAGTTTAATAAATATCATTAGAAATTTATATGATAATTAATTTTAATATTCATTAAAAAAACAAACAATCTTCAATACAATTTTAAATATTCTGGTTGGTAAATTTACGTAGGATGGTGTGAAGGGACTAAAATCAAATTTCAACTACATCAGTTGTTGAAGCGATTACACGAAGGTGATTATTAACTATCAAGAAATTATAAAACTCTCTCTCACAGTTTGATGGTGATGGGCATAGGACTCGACAAACAAATACCAAACACACTTAAAACAAGTGAAGACATCGTTCCAATGGAGCCCTAGTGCCTAGCCTATGACTATAGTTTTCAGACCGTCCCGGTTCAGAAATTGACTAGACAAAAATTGAGTTAATTTATAAATTATCACATCAACTTGAATTAGTTATTTTAACGAGAACAATATTGTTTCAGTATTATTTTATTTTTTAAAAATATTTGAAGATAATTCAATTGATGTTAGAATCGAGCAAAACAGATTACTCAAAACTCAATTAGTTCAATTATATTTCTATTAAATCAATATTTTTCTAAATCAAGGGCCTAATTTTGTATTTCAAGATGGGTTTTGAAAAAAAATAATTTTTTATACTTTTTTGCTTGAATTTTATTTTTTATATTTTAAGATTTATTTGATACATTAGCATTGACAATTAAAAAATATTATTTTAATATATTTTAAAACAAAAAATATTTTTAAAAATAACTATCATAACAATATTAATGATTTAATTAAGTTAGAACCAGCTAAATAGGTAACTTAAGATTTAATTAGTTGAATTATATTTTATTAAATCAATATTTTTTTCTAACTTAAGAACCTATTTTGTATTGCTTTTTAAAAAAGCTTGAATTGTTTATTTTGCTTAAAATTAATTATTTTAATGTATTAGTATTACAAATAAATTTTAAAAATTTTAAAATAAAAATTACTTAAAAAAAAACAAACTCTAACTTAAAATTCAGCGCGAACGAAGCTTAATTATTCTGGATTAATTTGCCAATTCGGGGCGGTTTATAGCTATAGATGTAATTAATGATGTCAGCAGGCAAAACTTGATTCGGATCGGATTTTTAAGCGGAGTTGGACAAGATTGTTGATTAAGATAGGTTTTAACTTTTTATTCAAATTTAATTGGTCAATAAAAAAAATATATCATTTAATAAAAATAATTTATCTAATAACCCATTAATTGATTTTTTTATCATTATTTAAATTGGGTTTAACAGTAAGAATGCAAGGGATGGGTAAATTTCAACCAGCAAATTAAATTTCTTCGAAGCATAACAAGTGAAAACCTTTTCATCTGCATGTTATATACTTTTTGTGGTACATTGAATGTCGCGCACCGCTCCTCACAAACAAACACTATCTAAGTGCTGGAAAATACCATATGGTAGGTCCATTACCAAAAGTTAATGGTTAGTGTAAAGCTTAACCATCACCTTCATGTGTTGATGCATCTTGCTTGCTTTCATGTTCGTCCAACGGCAAAAAGACATTTTAGAGGTTTTTGAAATTACAAGGTAAAGTGTTTTTTGAAATACTTTTTTTTTTAAAAAAATAAGACATTTTAGAGGTTTTTGAAATGATAAGGTAAAGTGTTTTTTGAAATGCTTTTTTTAAAAAAAATATTTTTTTATTTTTTATATTGACATTTCAGTATTATCATAAAACATAAAAAAAAATCATAAATTTAATATTTTTTTTCAAATTAAAAATACTTTTAAAACAACCTCGAAACGAATCTCTTCATAAACCCCTAACTGTCCTACCGACACCCACCTTCTTAGCATAAAAAGCTATCATTTCTATACTGTTGAGTTTAAGGATAGCGCTAATATAAGTTTATTGAGTGGTAAAACGGTGAAAAAAAAATGCGTTTTATTAAAAGCGTGGTCGGTTAGCGTATTTGTGTTGAAATTATTCTAAAAACATACTCACATATTATATTATATTCAAATGAATAAAAAAACTATCTGGTAATTTTTATATATCAATATACACAAATTCATTTAACACGAAGCAAAAAAATCCATCATGGCTGGTCTAAGACTTCTTCTTCTTGTTTTTTTTTTTTTTTGCAGAGAAAACATATTTCACAAAATTTTAATTTTGATTTTTTTGAGATTTTTAATTTCAACGTGGTAATATAAAAAAATATTATTTTTTAAATAAAAAACTATTATTAAAACAATAACAAATATTATCTTAACCATCATAATATTTCACCTCATTTTAACGTTTCAATAAAGATATTTAACATGATTTTTTTTCTTTGAATCGTTTAGAAGTTCAAGCAAGAATAACAAGTAACTTTAATTTTAGAAATATAGTTTGACTTGTAATATTTTAAATTTATTTTTAAAAAATATTAATTTGAGTTTAATAAATATCACTAGAAATTTATATGATGATTAATTTTAATATTCATTAAAAAAAACAAACAATCTTCAATACAATTTTAAATATTCTGGTTGGTAAATATACGTAGGATGGTGTGAAGGGACTAAAATCAAATTTCAACTACATCAGTTATTGAAGCGATTACACGAAGGTGATTATTAACTACCAAGAAATTATAAAACTCTCTCTCACAGTTTGATGGTGATGGGCATAGGACTCGACAAACAAATACCAAACACACTTAAAACAAGTGAAGACATCGTTCCAATGGAGCCCTAGTGCCTGGCCTATGACTATAGTTTTCAGACCGTCCCGGTTCAGAAATTGACAAGACAAAAATTGAGTTAATTTATAAATTATCACATCAACTTGAATTAGTTATTTTAACGAGAACAGTATTATTTTATTTTTTAAAAATATTTGAAGATAATTCAATTGATGTTAGAATCGAGCAAAACAGATTACTCAAAACTCAATTAGTTCAATTATATTTCTATTAAATCAATATTTTTCTAAATCAAGGGCCTAATTTTGTATTTCAAGATGGGTTTTGAAAAAAAATAATTTTTTATACTTTTTTGCTTGAATTTTATTTTTTATATTTTAAGATTTATTTGATACATTAGCATTGAAAATTAAAAAATATTATTTTAATATATTTTAAAACAAAAAATATTTTTAAAAATAACTATCATAACAATATTAATGATTTAATTAAGTTAGAACCAGCTAAATAGGTAACTTAAGATTTAATTAGTTGAATTATATTTTATTAAATCAATATTTTTTTCTAACTTAAGAACCTATTTTGTATTGCTTTTTAAAAAAGCTTGAATTGTTTATTTTGCTTAAAATTAATTATTTTAATGTATTAGTATTACAAATAAATTTTAAAAATTTTAAAATAAAAATTACTTAAAAAAAAACAAACTCTAACTTAAAATTCAGCGCGAACGAAGCTTAATTATTCTGGATTAATTTGCCAATTCGGGGCGGTTTATAGCTATAGATGTAATTAATGATGTCAGCAGGCATAAATTTTGTGTGCGTGTTTTTGCCAGTTGTCAGCGA
>NW_011499853.1:0-16888 GCF_000495115.2 Populus euphratica
CACAAAAATTCACAAATGAAGGCTCAAATCCAATCTAAGCTTTTTACGGCTTTTCTTAGTTGCCTGATTTATGTAACTCATGGAAGGATCAATTACAGGAATGAAAGATTGTAGTTGGTCAATCAATTGTTCAGCAGTAGCAGCAGAGATTATGATTTGTCGTGCAGAAGATGTTAGAAATTCCTATTCCACAGCATGATCAAGAAAAAACAACAACTTATTATAATAACCATTAACATTTAACAAACCTATGGGTTTATGGTGAATGTGCAGTTGAGCCCAAGAGGAAATATGAAAGATCTCTTCCAATGTGCCTAGACCACCTGGTAAAGCAATGAAGGCATCAACATGGTTAAACATTGCATTCATTCGAGCCGATATTATGGAGACCTAAAGTTCCTCTCTAATTATTTTTCCAATGATGTTCCCTTGTGCTAAAGCTTCGAGGACAACCCCCAAAACTTGACTACCTCCTAAAAATGCAACTATTGACACACCTTCCATTAACCCAAGACTGCCTCCCCCATACACTAAATGAATCTTTCTCTCAGCTAGCACTTGACCAAGATGATTTGCTGATTCTAAAAACTCCTTTTCTTTCCTAGGACTAGATCCACCAAAAACACAAATATTTCTTATATGATGACTTGAGGAACTTGCCATTTCTACACACTTCTATATTTGTTGAATGTATGGGTTGAGTAGAAATGAAAGGAAGGAAGAGAGGGTTTTATAGATGAGAAAATAGCAAGGCGATCATAACACCTATATATAGGCCAGCTAGAGTCTCACACTCTCTCTCTCTTTTTTTATTTATTTACTTTTGAAAAAGCATGTGTATGTACAGGTAGTTGTGATTGTGGCTCACATCTTCCCTTGGTTTTACGTCCAAGAACGGCTTAAACGCCCTCTATGGGTCGGGGATAGGCTTCCCATCCAGTTTTCTTAAAAACTGGCAAAGAGGGTCTTTTTTAGTCAGATTCCCAAGACTAAGTCGATCATGTTCTTTATGAAATAATGGCCATAAATCATGAATTACACGATGCACATCTCCACTAGGATGCGTCTTAAGAGTCAATAGAAGATTATCTAAAGACTCCTTACTCAGGCCATCCTTAATGAATTGTATTTTATCTTCACGGTTTATAGATACCATTCCTAAAGAACAACATTGCGTATTAGAAGTCCATCTAGCACATCGATGATAGACTTTCAGTCGTTTTGCACGACGTTTCTTTGCAAAAGTGCTTTTACCTGTTCCAGGCATGTATGAAATGAAGGAGTTAGAGGACTCACCTGATAATCGGACCTTTGCTTCAATCAACCAGCGAATATCTTTAGGAATTCCATGATTCATTAACAATCTCAATCTTGCACATCTGGCACATTAAAGTTTTGTAACCGCATTCTGAGGCAGAGCGGGAAAATACTTTTTCAATTTTTCAAGATTAATGTCCATTTTCAAATGAGAATTGGAAGAGAGATTCAAAGAATTGCATAAATATATACACAGATATCATTTATTGTGGGAAACTAAAAGAACCGACTTAAGTCACGGAGTACCGTTATCCGTCATTTGACCGGGGTGAGAGAAACTAGCAAAAATCACTAAAAAAGAAACACAAAAACAATATGAGAAAAATAAAATAATCAACCTTTATCTACAAGATCATTCCAACCAGTTGATTCATTTTCACTAGGAAACTTATCAAAGTAAGCTTTCAAACGATGTCCATTTTCCTTAAAATCATTGTCATTCATTGAATTCTCAATATCATAGGCCCCATAAGGATTGCTCCATCTTGATCTTAGCTCTCTAGGTAATGAATAGAGTTGAGAATTATAAAACAAAATTTTTTGACCAGTATCAATCTTTTGACAATTTTCACAAGTTTTGCAGAATGCATGCGTGTCCTTGAACATGGTGGGCCAATAAAATCCATTTTGAAAGATTTTTGTAGCTGTCTTTTTCGACGAGAAATAACTTCCACATGCTTTAGAATGACAAAGTTTAATGACACTACTTACCTCATTGTCGGGAATGAATCTTTAAAATATTTGATCAGGACAATATTTGAATAAGTTAGGGTCATCACAATAAAAATTCTTCACTTCGTTCAAAAACTTTTCTTTGTCTTGATTACTCCAATCAGCTGGCAAATCTCCTAAAGCAAGAAAATTAATATTTTTATCATACCAAGGCATTGGACTAAGAGAAAGTAAGGATTCGTTAGGAAAGTAATCATCGATTGGTGTGATTTCAGATGTCGAATCTGTTGTCACTGTTGACAAAAGATTCGCATCAACATTTTCAGTGCTTGTTTCATCCATGATTTCTTCCTTAGAATAAATCATTTGCAAATCTTCAGA
Organism: Populus euphratica; assembly: GCF_000495115.2. Classification (NCBI taxonomy): domain Eukaryota; kingdom Viridiplantae; phylum Streptophyta; class Magnoliopsida; order Malpighiales; family Salicaceae; genus Populus; species Populus euphratica. The sequence goes on from NW_011499853.1 coordinate 2,371, forward strand.
TTCATCTAACTCATTTTTATGTAAAGTAGATTTAAGTTGATCATAAACTAATTCATCAATATGATCTACTTCTTGTAAATCATTATCATCTCCAGGTTGCTTGCAAATGTTGAAAATATTCATCTCCAATGTCATGTTTCCAAATGATAGCTTCATCAGTCCATTCCTAGATTGAGACTTTGAAAAACTGAATATGGAAGTAAATTCACACTAGCACTGAGATCAAGCAAGGCTCTTTCAATTTTATGCTTTCCAATAAAGCAAGAAATTGTAGGACAACCAGGGTCTTTATATTTCAAAGCATTATTGTTCTGAAGAATAACACTTACTTGTTCGGCTAGAAAGGCTTTCTTTTTCACATTCAATTTCCTCTTCACAGTGCATAGATCTTTCAAAAATTTAGTATAGGAAGGAACCTGTTTAATTGCATCCAGCAAAGGTATATTGATCCTTACCTGTTTGAAAGTTTCAAAGATTTCAGAGTTGTGATTGACTTTCCTTTGTTTGGTTATGGCTTGAGGAAATGGAAGTGCTGGCGGAGAATTAGTTGTTTCTTTGCAATTTTCAGATTCAACCCCTTCCTTACCCTCAGAGATTGACTCGTCATCTTTCTCATAAGGTTCAAGAGAGGGTTTTTCAATAACCTTACCACTACGCAGAGTAGTGACTGATTTGACTTGATCCATGTGTTGGCTTCCGGAACTACTTGCATTTGCATTGTATTGCCCATTGGGATTTTGTTGTGTTTGAGATGGAAACTTACCTGGATTTTGTTGTGGTTGAGATGGAAACTTACCTTTCTCTTGGAAACTGAGAGCAGATGTTAATTTTGCAAGAGTATTTTTAAAATCTGTCATGTTTTGAGCAAGTTGAGTATTGATTGTCTCTTGCTTTTCAATGAATGCATGCAATGTTTCCTCAAGATTTCTTCTAGGAGGTGGAGCATAAGGAGGTGCATATCCATGAGATTTTTGGAAATTGTGGTGTGCTTGAAATGTTGGTTGTGAAGTTTGTGCATTGTTGTTCTCACTCTTCCAATTGAAATTTGGGTGATTTCTCCAACCAGGGTTGTATGTTTGGGAGTATGGGTTGTGGTTGGCCCTTTGAAAATTGTTTAAAGCATGGGCTTGTTCATGGAGACATTCCTTAAAAGAAGGCAAGGTTGGACAATCATTGGTTGAGTGTTTATTTGTTTCACAGATTTGACACACAATGTTTTCAACAGATTTTAATTGACCACTCTTTTTCAATTCTAGTGCCTCGACTTTTCTAGCTAAAGATGCAAACTTGGCTTGAAGGTCATGATCTTCCCTAAGGTTGTACATACCTCCACTAGATGTATGAGGTTGACTTTTACTCGGTGCCTCATAAGTACCAGCGATGTCCTAATTTTGAGCATTTTCAGCTAACAAGTCTAAGTACTCCATTGCTTCATCAGGGTCTTTATCTTCAAAAGTTCCATTGCACATCAATTCAACCATTTGCCTATCTTTAGGTGTTAACCCTTCATAGAAATGTGAAACCAATCTCCATGTTTCAAAACCATGATGAGGGCAAGTACTAAGCAAGTCTCGATACCTATCCCAACATTGGTAAAATGTTTCTCCTGGTTTTTGAGTGAAAGTGGTGATTTGTCTTTTGAAAGATTTTGTTCTATGAGATGGGAAAAACTTTTTTAAAAATTGTTGTTGCATTTCATCCCAAGCACGAATGGATCGTGGTCTCAAATTTTGTAGCCATGTTTTAGCTTTATCTTTTAATGAAAAAGGAAAAAGCTTTAATCTGATGGTGTTCATGCTACAATTTAAATTATTATATGTGTTGCAGACCTCCTCAAATTCCCTTAAATGCAAGTATGGATTTTCCAATTCTAAGCTATGAAAAGAAGGTAAAATTTGAATAATGCCTGGTTTAAAATTAAAATGAGATGCATCGAGAGGAAAAACTATGCATTATGGTGCACTTGTTCTTGTGGGATTCATGTGGTCTCTAAGTGTTCTAGCACGGTTATTCTCATTATTCTCATTATGAAGTGATTGATTATCTTCTTTAGCCATATTTTCTGAAAATGATGAGAATACCCTACAAAGTCTACCACTTAATGTACGTGACCACACTCTCATGCACGTGTAGGAATAGAATAAAAGGAAAAAGAAAACAAAAGAAGAAGAAATAAGAGAAAAAAAACAAAGTTATATACAAGAAAAGTAAAATGTGAAAATAAAATAAATACTATAATTTATACAAGAACTTACCTCGCCGGCAACGGCGCCAAAAACTTTACATGACTAAAAGATTGATGTCTTCTCCCAAGTGTAGGAGTGTCGAAGTAATAAATAACCCGCCAAGACCGGGGTCGAACCACGGGGAGGTTAATTGTATAAATTATAAATAACAATAATACAACAACAACAACAACAACAACAATAATAATAGTAATAACAGCAATAATAATAATAATAATAATAATAATAATAATAATAATAATAATAATAATAATAATAGTAGTAGTAGTAGTAGTAGTAGTAGTAGTAGTAGTAATATTAATAATAATAATAATAATAATAATAATAATAATAATAATAATAATAATAAAGAAAAAGAAGAAGATGAAGATGAAGATGAGAACTTTGAGATGAAATATTAACGTAAAGAGTTAACAACGATAACAATAAATGTCAAGGTTAGAGGATCCACTAATGGTATGCCAAACAAGTATAGTATAAATTTTTATTAGTCAATTGGAAATCACACACAAAGGAGGTTCCAATCAGATGATAGATTGTTAACATGATTACATTAGTCATCTTATTCGATTAATGCTAATACTTGTAAATCTCGTCAAGCATTCATGATTATAACTTATGTTAACTACAAATCAAGTTCCTTTCATAGCTCAGGTGTCGGTTATACCATACAGTATGGGCTATGAAAGTGCTAAGCATTTGTTGTACCAAGTGTTATACAACATAAATCAAGATTAGTCATTTAACAAGCAAAGTATTAAAGAGTAAACAAAATAACAAATATAAAACATGTTAGTATAAAACATTAAAGTCCATATTAAGTTTATATTATACTTATTCTTACACCATTAGTGTAACCTTTTCACCTTGACATAATAAACTTAGCTAGACATAATGAAAGAAAGAAAAATAAATAAACAAAATAAGAACATGAATAAGATTAAAGTTAAATAAGTAAATGCAAGGAAATGAAAGGCATAAACTTGATATTAATGAAAACAAAGCATAAACATTATAAAAAATACAAAGAGAGAAAGCAAGAGCATGATCTTGATCTGGACACCAAGATGCCTAAATGCATGGCAAATGCCTGCTTTTATAGGCCAAAATTGGGAACTATTGATTTGATGACTAATTGATGAGTGGGTAGCCAACTCTTGACTTGGTGACAATCCTTATCTTCTCTTGTCTGCCCAAAACGTCATTTATAACGTCAAAATTGGATCCACTTGAAAACATGAAAGTTGTAGGAAATTGTCTCAGCTTTCGTGTGTAAAACATTCAACTTATTTGGACTTCTAGAACTCTAGATATGGCTAAAATACTGAACAGTGCTTGGGCTAGAGGACAACTTTGGGCTTCTTTGTTGTTGCAATAATTTGGACTTGAAAATGGCCTTTTTAGATCTTGGGCTTCATATAAAAGTTGTAGGCCTATGTCTTACCTTTCCATCCAAATAAAGTAAACCTAAATCTGAGATCTATAGCTCCAGATATGACCCAATTACCGAACAGTGTTCCAGTTTGGATTGCACCGACATCTCTTTTCTAATTTTGGTCGTCTCTTTGCCCTTGCAATTTAAGTTCTTAAAGTCATCAATCAATCCTTTCATTAATTTGATAGGCCTGCATTTAAAATGAACATTTACCACAAATTAAAGGTATCTTATATTATTAGATATATTATTATAAAACATGCTTTAGTTAAGGAGTTATTGATACTTGAAGTGCAAAATGATGATATAAAACCATGATAAAGATGCATTTTTAAGTACTAATCATGTGTGTTGTCAGATGTCGATCCTCAAGTATCTGATCCCTCCTAATATCTCAAAGATCTAGATAAGGTTCATGAATCACCAACTAATTCTCCTTATACTTTCCCTGATGGCTGATACTATGCAGATCGTTACTAGTATCAACATAATTTAATATGTTCTAAACCAAACCAAATTGTTGTATTACCCAACTAAATCAGTGCATCCCAACAATATCAAAAGAATGTAATGAAAATATGTGCTAACCAGACTTGAGATACTTCACAGAATATCAACGAAGTTTGTGGTATTAAAACATATAAAAAACTTATATTAGATAACAATTCAAAACTAAAAGTTGATGTCCAAATAAAAAAAATACAATAAATTTGTAATCCATTCTTAATGAGGTTAATAGGTATCCAACTTGTCATGATATAATTCATGAACATGAGTGAGATTTATTGTGAAATGTTTAGCCTCATACCATCTAACATGACAAGCCACAAAGATAGTAATTGCTTTGCATTTAATTTATATAAATAATGTGTTATTTAAAATTATTTTAGTTTATTAGTACCTAGATCATATGGATAATGGCCTTTAAGTGTAAATGTTGAACATATTATCACCCCAGCTCTTTAAATGTCCGATATGAAAATACTATCATGATTAGAGCTATATTAATTAGCATTAATGGTTTTAAGTTAGTATTTAAAATGCAATTAATTCTAATATTCAAAGTATTTAATTGGTCATAATAGTTAAAATAATTATACATGGAGAAATAATAGACTCTCGTCAATTTTTCTTCTCTTTTTTATATATGCTTTACATAGTTGATGGTAAAGATATGAAAACATGGCCTCCTAGTTGTAATTAGAAATTGCCCAAAAGTCCTCAAGTAATGTTAAAAGGAACACTAGCACTATATTGTTTGTGGTATGTATGAAATAAAGCCTCCAAACATATATCTTATGTATGCTCAAGCATTCATAACCACTTAGTCATTCATTGCATCTATTAGAGGTTTTAAAATTTGTATCCAACCATATAAATTTGATGTATTAGCCTCTATAAGCACTATTTATATGTATTCATCCTAGTAGATGACCATATAAATCATCTCTACCAATTGAGCCTTTACTGCTGCTTCATCTATCAAGAGCCTAGTCAACATAATGACATTATGTAGTGTAGGTGTCATCCCACTAACATATAGATAGACCATGCATATCTTGCACTCCATTGCTCCACCAAGTTGTAATCAATATATGGTCAAGATATATGTCACGCAGCTAACTTATTTTAATAATAAATGGGTAGGCATGCTCATACAACTATATAATTGTATATTATCGAGCTGTCATGGGATCATTGTCCTGAAAATAAAGCTATTTATGCATAAATATTTTAAAAAATTATAATAACTTAAAATTTTGCTATTTAAATATCAATTAAAGTAGTTTTAAATCTAATAAACTGACCTCTTCATTCTAGATATCATAGGAATGAGGTTCTTCCTTTATTTATAGAACCAATATATCATCTAGACTTGGCTCTGCAACCAAGTGGTCATGTTTGTTGGCATTGTTATAAGTAGATAAACCTCCTCTGGTTCGAACCATGGCTCTCTTATAGTTTTATCATAATAAGTTGTTAGCATTAGAATATAATTAAACATTAAATTAGTTGAATTAACATACATTATCCAATTTCACAAAGTTTTTCTATTATGACCTCTTTAACCATATATGTCATATTTATTATATGAGTGCCCTCTTTAGCATTTATTTTCTTATGTTGATGAGTGGATTTTCTCTAATCCTTATCTTTTCATCATTTAGTTGGATATCCATATAAATTTGGATCAATATATGTAGGGTATAATAGCGTGTTAAGCAATGGTTGAAATAAGTATACATATTTTTGTATGAAATGTTAGAGAAGAAATTATTAACAAATTATACGTAGTCAATATTTCATAAAGTGTAACATGTGATGAGGCATAAACATTATCGATAATACAATTGTCATTTACAAAAAGTACAAGTTACTTCATTGATATTAATTATTTTTTGTACTTTTCTTGTAACATCATTTATCAAGGGTGTCATGTGTGTTCTAAAAGTTGCCACATTAGCAAGTAATTTAACTAGGATGTTTAGAGGTCTGATTGATTAGTACTTAAAAGTATATTTTTATCAAGGTTTTATATCAGCATTTTGTACTTGAAGTATCAATAACTCCTTAACTAAAAGATGTTTTATAATAACAAGTCTGATACTATAAAATAACTTTAACTTATAGTAAATATCCATCTTAAATGCAAGCCTATCATATAAATCAAAGAATTGATTGATGAGCTCAACTACTGAAATTAAGAAGACAAAGAGAGGGCTAAGCTTATAAAAGAGATGCTGGTGCAGTCTAAACTGAAACGTTGTTTAGTCATTGGGTCATATCTGGAGCTGTAGAACTTGGATTGAGTTTGCTTTATATGGATGGAAAGCTAAGACATAGACCTAAAATATTTATGAATTATCCAAACTCAATTTTGCCATTTGGAAGTCCAAATCTTAGCATCAAAAGACAAGTTGAAATCTGTCCTGCAACCCAAACACTGTTCAGTGCTCTATATGGATAGAAAGCTAAGACATAGGTCTAAAACATTTATAACAATCCAAAACTCAATTCTGTCATTTGAAAATCCAAATCTTAACATAAAAAAACAAGTTAGAATTTATCCTACAGCCTAAATAATGTTTAGTGTTTAGCCCACATTTTAAGTTCTAGAAATCCAAATTACTTTAATTTTTTTTGTTGGAAAGCTGAGACAATTTTCTAGAATTTTCATTATTTAAGTCAATTTAAATTTTGATGTTAGCAAAGATGTTTTTGGCAGACAAGAAGATAAGGATTGTTACCAAGTCAATAGTTGGTCACCCCCTCAACAATTAGTCAACAAATCAATATTTTCCAATTTTAGCTTATAAAAGGAGGCATTTGTTATGCGTTTAGGCATCTTGGTTTTCAGATCAAGATCATGCTCTTTATTTCTTTCTTTATATTTTTGTAATGTTTGAGTTTTATTTCATGTTATATTTTCCTTAATCTCTTGTTTATGCTTTTCATTTCCTTTACTATACTTATGTTCTTATGTTGTTTATTTATATCTCTTTTTTATTATGTTTTTTTAAGTTTATTATGTCAAGGTGAAAAGGTTACAATAATAGTGTAAGAATAAGTATAGTGTAAATTGAACATGAACTTTAATGTTTGATACTAACATATTTTGTATTTATTATCTTGTTCACTCTTAATACTTTGCTTGTTAAATGATTAATCTAGATTTATATTGTATAATACTTGGCATAATAAATACTTAGCACTTTTATAGCCCAACTATATGGTATAACCTACACTTGTGCTATGAAATGAACTTGATTTGTTGTTCACATAAGTTATAATCATGAACATCTAACAACATTTACAAGTATTAGCATTATTCGAATACGATAACTAATATAATTATACTTGTTTGATATACCATTAGTGGATCCTCTAACCTTAATATTTGTTTTTATTATTTAATCTTCACATTAATCTTACATCTCAAAATCCTCTTTAACTTTTTTTCTTATTCTTCTTCATGTTACTATTACTACTACTACTACTACTACTACTACTACTACTACTACTACTACTATTGTTGTTGTTATTATTGTTATTGTTATTTATAGTTTATATAGTTAATCTCTTTGTGGTTCAACCATGATTTTGCCGGGTTATTTATTTCTTCGACACTTTTACACTTAGGAGAAGACATCAATCTTTTGGTCATGTCAAGTTTTTGGTTCCATTGTCAGGGAGGTAAAATGTTGTATAAATTATAATTTTCACTTTATTTTCACTTTTCACTTTTCTTATATGTAACTTTGTTTTTTTTTTCTTCTTCCTTTTATTCTCTCCTACACGTGCATGAGAGTTTGATCACATATATTAAGTGGTAGATGATTGTGCATCAAAAGTGTCATTAAGTCTCTTATTTTACATATGTATTTATTGTTTTTATTTGGTTGTTTTTATAATAATTGATGTGTTTTTTTTAGTAATGAAGTTTTTTTTAATGTTTCGATAGGTTTTTGGAGCTTAAATGAATTAATTCAGAAAATTCAACGTCGGAATTCAGAACAAAGAATTGAAGAGACATTTAGTTGAAGATTGAAGCAAATCTTGGTTCAAATAAGTGCTCCAAATTTGTCCCAAAAATCAATTCTATTCCAATTCTAGAAAAGAATATCATATGATTTATTTCAAGTCCAAACTTGCCTTATGTTGTGTGCAAACTTCAACCATTAAACACTCAAGGTTTCAATGTCAATCTTAACCCAAATAATAAGTATATTTGTATACTTATTTGATGCTCAAATTCAGCCCAAAAATCAACCCCAAATCAGCCCTAAATCAACCCCAAATCAACCTTCAAATCAACCCAAACACAATTCATGATCTTACATGTCCACACAACAAATAACAATTGATTTATTTTGGGTAATCCATTGATCCAAGAAGGCAAGCACATGGATGGAAAGCTGGAGGGGATATTTTAACATTATTTTGGGTCAAAAAGAAGAAGGAGACACCTCATAAATGAGGAAGAAAACGTGCACCAAAGTAGTTGTAAAGTTGTCTTGATTTGATTTTTCAGAACACCTTTCGGTGTTTTGCCCATAACTTTTGACTCAGGTGTCCAAATGAGCTGTTCTTTAATGATCTGGAAAGGTGATAGAATTGCCTATAAATATGTCTCTAATAGACTTGTCCAAAAAAAGCTTCTAAGAGGGTCGAATTTCTGTCCAAAGTTAGAGTCAGATTTGTGTCCGAATTTTTTCTGAAATTGTATTGTGTTCTTCTTTATAGATTTCGGTTCTTTAGTTTGTAAAACTTATTTTTTCAGTTGGATTCAAGTTCTTTCATGTTTATTGAAGTGTTCTTATATATAATCATGGTTGGCTAAACTCTTTCTTGGATCCAAATCAAGAATAATGGTGATTGAGGTAAGTTCTTTAGGATATGAATGAATCTTAATGTTTATATTCTTATTTTCTTCATGAATGATTTATTATTGTAAAGAAATTTTAGAAATCATTTAGGTAATGTTATAATCTTGAATTTTTATGCACAAACTTTAGTTTTGGTATAGAGATTGCTTGATTCAATGTCTTACTTAATATGAAAGTACTTGTTCATTCTTAAGCAATAATCAATCTTCATCTTTCTAATCTTCATTGTAATATCTTCCGATCTAATATCACCATCGTTGATATTAGGTTGAGTTATCTTATATATGTTGAAGAAATCACCAATACATCACCATTAAAATTGATTTGGACCAAGATTTACTTTTCTTGTCATTTAAAATCTATTTACATTTTTTGTTTTTATCTTTGAAAACAAATCCATCAATTATTTTCAACCAAGTTATTGTTAATTTAATTTCTCTTGAGTTTTTTTTTGTTACTTAGCTTAATTTCTAGATCTAGCTCTCTGTGGATATAACCTCGATCTTACCGAGTTAATTGCTACATCGCACACTCGTGCACTTGCGAGTTAAAACAAGCCGATCATAAAAAGCGGTCAAGCACCTGACTAACGGCGTAACTTGAGTCCTAGCTAGTTTCCACTAAACAAAGAAATCCACACAAGTCATGGTTTTGACGGAAGGCAACTAAACTCAGACCTCAACCGTTGGCGGCACATCTATGCCCGTGCCTGTTATCAATCGCTAACCATATAAACAACATTTCTTCATTTCCTTCTGTAGTCAGCTCAATAAACTAGTGTGGATTTTCTACACAAATTGTTCGCACCCTTCAAAACAAACCCACACACACAGAGGGCCATATCCTTCAGTCCTCCAAAGTCCAGAATGCCTTCATATGAGTTTTGTTCCATCCTTTAGCCTGTTCTTCTACTTTAAATAGGGAATTTTGTCCTGCATCTGCTATTTTATTTGGTATATGATTTTAGTTGTAAAAGGACCCACACCTCGTAAAAACATAGCCCAAATATTTAGTTCAATGCCCTTAACAACATATTCTCCCTAATTATTAACTTATTGAGTGAACAGTTCTCGTGGAATGGAACATCAGAATTTCACGAAGCATTATTGACAGGAAAAGGTTCTGGACTTTGGAGGCCACTTCATTGAAGAGCCTTCTCATATCTAAAATTCTGCAATCGTGAAAATTTGTATTTTAATATATCAGGTGAAAAGGAAAATAACATCCAACAGAAGTTCATCCTAAGTGCAGATTAATCAAAGAGAAACTAGCCAAACCCTCTCTGTCTGGTGCACTTAACTCGGTAAAACCACAGCAATACACCGTGTTATACATTCACTACAATTATACTATAAAAAACTCAAATGCCTGCAGGAAGTTTGCTTATGAACTTGCATATGTTACTTTTAGATATTCCACAATTTCAGCGCTTTCAAACATCTGGACCCCAGTATTTGGATCTTCAATGTAAGGCGCCTGGAAACCATTGTTGTAAAATTGATATCATACTCTAAATAGATAGATGCTGATAATAGGGTGTGTGTTTCTTGTTACATATGAAATGCACTAACAAATAAATATAAATCACCTGAAAATGCCCAGCTTTCTCAAATAGTATCTGTCGTTTTGGACTACCTCGAGCACAGCTATAATCGAAAACAACAGAAGCCTTATCAGACAAAATGTTCCTGCATATTACTTGTGTGCATGTGTTTGTGTGTGTGGGGTACACACACTTCAAAACAGTAACTTGATGGCATGCTACTCAATAAGCAAAACTGATGGAACCGGTGAAATGCTTTCTATTGACAGAAAGGAACAGTGCCTCACAACTTACACGTCTAAAGTATGCCAATTATAGTGGAATTAATGGGAGTGATAATTGTTTGTTAGAAAGAGCACAAAAAATAATTAAATGATCTTTTAGAATACGCATTTCTTGTGGTAATAAGAGCATGGAGATATTCGCTCGCTCTGGATCTCCTTACAATATTACTGCACGTCCACATTGTGAATGTTTTTCTATAACACACCAACAAGGATGGAAATGTTTTTAAAAAATCATTTTATTACTAGTACTGATTCAACTGAAAAGCAATGGTATAGATGTGTTTGAAAACATTTGTTTCTAAACCTTATCCCTTGCAAAATTTATTAAAACAGAGAATGAAAACTCACTAAATAGTTGTCATTTTTCATTTAAACGGAAAAAACTTAAGAGCAAAGCACCTGATGGGGCAAAAAATGTGGACTTTACCTTCGTATTATATGTGGTAATTCTAATTCTACAAGTACTTCTCGAACAATCTTGCAGAACGGGGAACCCTGAAATAGAAAGCAAACATCTAAAACGTGTTTTTCAAAAACAGGAAACAATTAACTCTGTATCGTGTGCATAAAGGCCATTGAAGTCCCAATAGAAAAACAGAAAGGGAAGAGGGTGTCAAAGGAGAAAGAACAGCAAGCGTGCAAGTTGAAGTATCAAAATTGATATGGCACTCTACAAACCTCGTATGCCCATAGTTCAAGTGGTTTGGGTGGCAGTTTAGATGGAGTATAAGATGACCCCTGCACTAACACAAATGATCATTAAAGACAATCTGCACCATTGCATTACTAGTAGAAAACATAAAAATCACAATGAACTAAAATGGAATTGAAGGCAGCATAAAACATAATTTTACAAATTACAAAGAACGTTTTATAAATAAATGTTTCACGGGAAGAGAGATGAGCTTCATCCAATAATCATGGGAACTATTTACAAACTAAAATTCAACATTATTTACCTTTCCCATACGACCAATCATGGCAAAACCTTCGGTCAGAGTCTGCAAGAACAGAAATCATCAAGAGATATCTTTGAAATTTACATTCTACAAATTAACTAGAGAGTGTGATAGATAAGCAACAGAAATCATCAAGAGATATCTTTGAAATTTACATTCTACAAATTGACTAGAGAGTGTAATAGATAAGCAAATTGCTAACCGTTAAAAGACCAAGCGACAGCGTGAAAGGAATACTTCCATCACCTAAATAAGATAATCAAATAGAAAGAATATATAAGATGGTTGAAGAGAGCAGATAGGATAAATTATAATGCTTAAAAAAAATGCAAATCATCATTTAAAATTTTAAACCTCTCCTTTAGTCACCTAAAATTGACAAAAGGAATAGATGAAATGAAAGAGTACCTAACAAGCCATACTAATTAGGCTTGCTTTGACCAAGATAAGATATGGAATCACAGTTACCAAAGATTTTAAGAAACTAAATTTAATCTATCTATTAATAATATGAGCAGTAAAAGAAAGAAAAAAAGGGCAAACTGATCATGCAAATTGTATTCTATAGTTTTACTTTTTATTCTTTCAGATAGCCTGTTTAGTGACGAGAAAACAATGAAAAGACATGGAAGTAAATTATGAAAGTAGGTCGATGTTGAGAAACACACCATATCTTTGAACCAGATACTTAATTATGTCATCCGATTCATACATTGCAGTTCCAGTATTTGGATCTACCTGCAACCACAAGCAAAATTTTGAGCCTTGGCTTCGACTTATAGTCACTCCCTTAAGGTATGACTTACATTAAAACCATTAAGCCTAAGGACAAAACTGGCCAGAGCCTAAGAGCTACTTGGGCAATGGCCCAAAACCCTCACTTAACAAAAGACCCTAAGAACAAGTAATGTATATTTGTCAATTATGCATTATGAAGTAAGATTGTCCCTACTTAACAAAAGACTCCCAAGTATAAAATGATGATTGCCCAGGGCCCCACTTGTCAGGCATACATAAAAAATAAATAAATAATATTTCTTAAATATTTTAAAAGATCTCATTTATAATTTTGCCCAAAACCTCTATTCACCTTGAGCCGGCTTTACCTAAGGATAGAAGGAAAATGACGATATGAAATTCTGTAAGAGTGAAATAGGAAATTGAAATTGCAAGAGACATGATTAGATTATGAAATCAGAACTTGAGAAGACCTAATTCAAGCAAGCATGTGAATGGGGCATTGAATTCTGAAGTCAGGAAGTGTTAAATAGCCTTTACTGTTAACCAATTTTGCTGCCCGGACCAGAATACAAAGAGCCACACATTCCCAACCTGCCCATACCTCGACTATTGATCATATTTCACAAATCGCATTTGTTTTCGAGTTGTAGTTTAAGTTCTTCAGTGGCATACACACACATTGTTGGCTATTTTTGGAAGTTTTTGGCTGCAAAGCTACTCGTGGCTTCATTTCAGGTTCCTTCATTCTATCTTGTTCGAACAAAGAGACCATTATAATTTATAAATCAACTCTATGATTCACAGATAAAATGGACAACTAACCTGAGTTAAGACTAAATGCCAAAGAACTTCCCTTTGCACGGCCAATATAGATAAAGTTGAAGACCCAGATATACATCATCTCCTTTCTAATAGCTAGAACTATAATATAGATTTTATGGTTGGCAGTCAGACAATTGGTGACCATTAGATTCTCATTCTCTGAAAATTAATTGCTCGAAGAAACCAATGATACCTTCTGTTACCATGTTAACAAGGTTCAGGGTGTTGAATGAGATGATAGGGAACTGGACACTGATTCTTTGTGGTTTTACTGTTTAACTTGTAAAACCTGGTTCTTCCAAACATTTATGTCAAGCTATTGTTCTGCTAAACCTATATCTGGTCATTATGTACATGTGGTGACTGGGGAACAATAATAGAAAGAAAAAAGACAAACCATGTAAGGGAACTGCTGTTTTCCACCCATCTGAGCGACCTTGGGACGAAAATTGGGACCATTTTTTGGGCAAGGATAAAACAGAACATCAAGGTCCAACACTGCAACAATTTCTCTAACCTGAACATGTTTGCACAACCGTCAGCTAACATCTTAAGAAAGCCATAGAAGGTAATTTCAGAGACATGCCAGAATAAGAACAATTAGCTAGCAACATATGTAATGGATCAAGATTCATCATCCATAGAGACTTGGGATGAACCAAATTCAACACACCCAAGTTCAATTAAGTATAACTTGTAACACGGTATTTTTGAATGACATTACCTTCCGACAGAATGGGCAGCTGAAGTTTGCAGGTAGTGCATCAGAATCCATATTTGAAGGGGAAAAGGGTTACAACCATTCAGTATTAATTCATCATAATTGCATGTAAAAGAGACATAAGTGGAACGGAGAACAAGAGAAAAGACTTCAAGGAAACTCACCACCTAGATTCCTTCTACCAACTATATTATGCAGAGAAAAAAAAATGATTTGGAAAGTAATGTACCCTTCAAACTCATATATCTCAATAGGCTTTTCTGGTCGAGGACCTAATTTTGAGGCCTCTTTCACTTTATAACCTGTGAAAGACAAATATCATATTTACATTTATCAGCAAAATTAATTGTTAAGATAGTGGGTTTGAACAGGAATGC
>NW_011499853.1:16935-55978 GCF_000495115.2 Populus euphratica
GGAATGCCAAATATGCTTTCACATCAACTTAGGACTTAAAATAAATCCCCCACATTTGTCCTGATCTTTTAATTGGTATAGAAACTTGCACCAGCTATTCAACACAAGTACACTATATCAACTTCATATGGCATGACAACTAAAATTTGGGAAATTTGACACCTACCAGCTACTTCCAGAGAATATTGGTCGGGTGGAATTGCATCCTTGGAAACAAAAGATACAGAATACCTGCCACAGTCCCACGAAGATATAATAAATTCAGGAATCCTCCAAGTGGCTGCCACAAGATCCAACTACATGATAAAGGACATGATAGTTTTCACATATTGTGTAAGAATAACATCACTACAGGTTAAGATTGGTGGGTTTGATAATCTCTCATTTCTCAGTCTTTTGGTTTGTTTGTTTTTTTCACATTTAATTTGATAATAAAATACAAAAATTAATTTACATGCCTCTAAAAGAAGGCAAGGGTGCATCTTCATTTACACTTTGGAAGATGGTACAAAGGAAACGTCAAAAGGTGGAACAAGGAAAGAGGAGGAGAATTCTAAAAGATTACACCTGAAGTTTAAGGCTTTTGTAAGCAAATATAATCACCCATTCTTGGTACCTCAGCTAGAAGCTTAAGCGTTTAGGTTCCATGGTTTCTATGAAAGCTGTATTTTTAAAGCAATGAATGGTACAGGACTCTGTCTAATCAGAAAGCACAAATAAGGAACTCCACAATCAATCTAATACTATCGGTGCCTTCTAAACCCTTGTCTCTGTAAGTCCAAGCCCAGTCTCAATTCATCCAATCAGGACCTAATTCCCAACTTTTTCCTTCCTATCCTTCGTTCCCTTTCAGTTTTGTTGCCCTTTTAAAATAACATACATTCGTCCATTACTATAAACTATCTGACCAGAAAATACCATGAGAATTTGTAACAAGGAGCAAAGCTGTAGGGATGGATTCTAAGTCGCTTCACCAACAACTAAACCCGTTCCCTTTCCCCCAGCAAGTCCATTTAGCTTTTCTCCTTGATAATTTAGGGTCCATCGGTAGCCTCCTCATCTTTGCTAATTCACTGCTTTATGTGATAACACCCGGATTGAAATCCCGAATGGATTGCAAGGATGGAAGACAAACGACTTTAAATAATGACCATTATGGTTCCCATCATCAATCATAGGATTGCCCTCCAAATTTCCTTTTTCTACATTTGTACAGAGAGCCTCGAAAATCTATCTAGAGAAAATTGGGAACCTAAAAGGTCATTATGTCCCCATATAGTTTAAGGAACTCAAGAGTTACTACTATTTGACTTCAATTAACTTGCGGAAACATATTTTGTGCTCCATTGTACAAAAAATAATTTGAATTTCATATGAACTACGTGCAAATTTTAATTTTTACTATTAATACCACTTAATTTATAGTAAATTTGTGTCTGAGTACATTGAAATCTTCAAGTCCACGGTAAACTCTACAGCAAAATCGATAACAAAAATCATGTAGCTACAAGATTCCAATCAATCCTGTCAACGTATGAGAAAACCAATATATACATAAAAAAGCAATTAACATAGCTAAAAGAAAAGGAGTAAACAAGAGAACTGTTCAGTTTAATTCAACATACCCATTAACAAAAACTCCAGTACCCAACCGGAAAATCAAGGCAAGAGAAGCTCCAACAATATCCCATGTCTTGTCGGGTCTGACTGCAAACCGCTTTGGCTCTGGTGGCTTGAAATTGGGTGGTGCAGTAAAAGAAGTAGAAGTAGAAGTAGATGAAGTCGGGGTCTCTGAGGTAGCTCTAATGGTAGGAATTGACTTCTTGGGTGTTTTACGGCTGCCAGGAACTGAGTGGAGAAGAGGAAAATTGTGGATGTTAAGTACTCCAGCCATGATTTTCGCTGGAGGGTTTTGGTGAAGAGAAAGAGTGGGGGTGGGATTTTAGCGAAATAAGACTGGCTGGTGTGCATTTGTTGTTTCTGGCATTGATGAGTATTTGTCGGTCTTGCTCAATTAGCTGTCCTGTACATGGATACTTGCTTTTCTAGTCAATGACCAATGTGACAGGTAATTCAGTTATGTCCCTCCATCCTTGCTGCTCAATGCTGTTTAGGGTTACAAAGATAATTAATTATGTTTTTTAGAAAATTCTATTATGAATTTATGTGTTTTTAAAATATAAAATATAGGAAGATGAGACTTCTCTATCTTTTCATTTTTCTTAATGTTCCATACCGTAACTAAACAACACTAAAAAAATCTTGAGTTGTTTAGTCGACACATGCCAAAAACAATTTGTCAAAGTTGCATTACTCAACAATAATAATAATAACTAAAAAAATATTAAATATTAAATTATTTTTTATTTAAATTAATTATAACTAAAAAATTATGATGAAAAAGATGAAAATATACTTAAACGTAAGTTTTAATTTTTTTCCTTTTAATGGCAATGAAGTAATTTCACTTTACAATCTAAATATAAAAAGATTAAAAAGCTTATAAACCTTAATTTTATTTTATTTTTGCTTTTATAGGTAATTTTACTTTGTATTTAAAATGTAAGAGACCGACTTATCCCTTATCAATATGAATAATAACAACTTGATTCAAACCATTTAGGCGGTGGCCAAGTGGTAAGAACTTGGAATCAAGAGATTTGCTCCCTCTGTGATCTCAAGTTCGAGTCTTTGGTTGCTTATATGATGACCACTAGAGGCTTATATGGTCGTTAACTTCAGGGCCCATAGGATTAGTCGTGATGCGCGCAAGCTGGCCTGGACACCCACGTTAATCTAAAAAAAAAAAAATAACAACTTGATCCATCGAAAAGACTCTTTTACCCTCGACAATAAGCTAAATAATTTTGTTAGAGAAGGGTAACCATGCGAATGTACAATAAAATATAAAATATGAGCACATGGACACATTTAAGCATTGACCCCAAATTGTTCTTTCTTTTTTATAACATTATAGAGTTAATACTTATTTTCTCTAACCAAACATCAACTAGATAAAAGAAGCTAACCTCTTCGCAAATTCAGGATTTCCCTCCCTTGGGATGAGATCTTGATTGGTGGTTCGGTTAAGGGCTCTTATCTAGTCCTCTCTCGACCAGGTGAACCCTTATGGTTCGTTTCTCTAACATCATTAACCCAGTTCGTCGATGGTTTCAATTGCTTCAAGAGTTAGGTTTTGATTTTAGTTAGGCATTGGATTCAAGCCATGATGCCACATCTAAAACAAAATAATTGGAACAAGTGCTATAAGTAAATATTTATTTTGATTGATTATTATAGAAAAATTATATTACTTTATAATGTGATATTGTATTGAAACAAAATTATCATCTCAAAATCGAATTATAAAATAAAAAATAGTCTGTTTAAATAATAATTCCATGTACAGTTATTCCATACAAATTATTCTATAGTAGATATGTCATGTAACATGGGAAAGCTTAAAAAACTATGGGGTCAGATTCGTAGAAAAAAGAGAGCAAATTCAAAATTCTACAACTATTTAGGACTAATATGAATTTTTTGAAAAACATTAAGGGGCAATTGCCTCCCTCCTCCTCCTCCTCTTGTTGTAACTTCGTCCTAGCAGTGGCAAAGAGTGGCGTCCCTGGATATTAGAGAAGGAAGCAATTGCATCCTTAATATTTTATATCTCGCATCTTAATCCTCGCTGTCTTCACTTCTTCATATACTTCCAAATAAAAACAAATCAATTACCTCTCATAATCTTCTTATTTCTTCTATGCAGAAATTTACTCCCCTATCCCTCCCCGGTGCCCGGTGCCTTCTGTGTGAATAAATCATATTATTGATAAAAATGTAAGTTTCACCCAAATAGGAAATGCATAAATAAAATATGAGAATCTTAACTTAAAATACTTTTTTTTTCTAGAATTTAAATCCTTCTAACCCTTTCAAATATTTATTTTATTTGACATATAATTAAATAAAAATTATATTTGAAAATGGTCTTGTTGCCTTCGCTCTTTTCTTTATTTCATGGTTTATTGCACCTGTATTACCGTTAACTAGTAAGATTTTGTGTAGCTTGTATTTATAAACAAGCGCATATGTCTTTTACTTCACTTCTTTCTAGAACAACAAGTTTTTCACTTTAGTTTTTAATTTGAGTTCACAGCTCTTTTTAAGATTTATTAGTTTATATATTTTTGGATTCATCAACTTTTCATTCCTAAATTAATAAATTTCATAATATCATAAAACACACCCATAGCATTAAATTTTTTTTATTAAAAATAAATTCGAAATCTTTTTTTTATTTGAGTAAACCATATTTTTCAAAAAATATATTTTATAAGTTTAGATAAACAAATAAAATTCTGATTATTCTAAATTCTTATAAAACATATATATTTTAACTTAAACTCAGAAGCTGCTATATAAATCTCAATCCTCAAAATATCCTCCTCATATATATTATATTGTAAATCTACCCAAGTGACATCTTTTCTTCTCTCTCGTCGATTAGCTGAAAATCTTCTCACCGAAAAATTAATCTCACCCTCCTCTAAACCCAAATCAAACAAAAAAAAGTTAAAAACTAGCTTGCAATTGATTTCCCGCATGGGTTTCATCCAGGTTCCAAGCGGCAAAATCCATTTCTATATCTCTCCATGAAATTCAAGATCTGTATTATATATTTTGGTAATAATAGGTTTGAGGATTGCGTAGGGGGTGTATAAAAAAATAGAGTGGATATGAGAGTCTTCATTTCAGAGGTGGAGATTGAGTTTTGTGCGTGGGATCTACCAGAAAACCTAAAAAACAAAATTAGTTTTTGAAATTAAGTTTTATACATTATATCCAATTTTAATTTCAATTATTTAAAGAGTTTATTTATTTATATAATTACTTTTGTGTTTGAAACAACTATAACTAAACAATTATTTGATAACATAGAAACACAATTAAATTTTAATAGTGCTCACTATATATTGCATTTAAAATACATAACAATAAAAGCAATTCTGTGTTCCTTTTTCACTTGCATTGTTTATTATAGTAAACAGTGTGAGTGATTTAAAATTTACTTTATTATTTATATAAATATTTTTTTAAAAAAAGTTGATCCAGTAAATTGATTTTATTCATATTGTTCATGTAAATATGAATAATAATTTTTTTTATTCTAAAAAAATAGTTTAGGGTGAATTAAATTTACTCATACTTAATCTCAATTTTATTCCTGATAATATTTTATTTAAATTTATTACCCGTTTAAAAAATCATGAAAATTATAATTCTTATCGGATGAATTTTATACGTAATGAACTTGTAGATAATTTAATGGAACAATAAAAAATATTTTATGTGAAGTATTATTTATTTTATGATGTAATAGTAGTAATTAAATCTACAATATTTAAATTTAAAATCATTGATATATATATATATATATATATATATAACATATTTTATCACCTCAAATCTACAATATTTAAATTTAAAATCATTGATATATATATATATATATATATTACTTATTTTATAACCTCAATTTAAAAATTATTTTTAAACAAACATATTAAATTATTTTTTATTTAACCTTAATTTTAACTATAATTTTAACCAAACATATATAAATAAAATATTAATTTTAATTAAAAATACTTTTTATAAAACAATCTTTTTAAAGCACACTAACAATATCACAGTACCCAAACAAACTCTAAAAAAACACTCTTACCATTAATGAAGACAAAGGTGGATTACTTTTGCTTGGATTATTTAATTGGGTTTTGTATTTCCTTGGTATTTGTTAAAGAATTTGGGCCTTTGCTAGGATCTAGCCTTGATAATTTAAGGTGGGTTTTAGGTAATGGTAAATTTACTATCAAGTCTTCGAAGTAGCCCTTGATTTGTGAAAACAAAGCGGACCAGAGAATACACTGGAAACAAATCATTACAAATTAAGTCTACTGTTTCTTTTCTTTTCTTTTCTTTTCCAGAAACGAGAATTTTAAATTTTAATCTCATTGAACACGATGGGCTTTCTTACCACATAATAAAACTCAGTCAACTAACATCTTCGACCCATGTTCTAAGACGAGTCTATCTAAAGTGACTGTTATTTACAGGTGGCATCGTTTCAATGGAGCAATACATCAACGTGCTTGTCTCCCAGGTCCAAGATAAGTTCAGCCAAGGAGGGAAATTCTAACTGACGGTGCCGCCCAACCAGTGAGGGCCAGGTGTCACGATCTAGTGTGCCATGTCAGCCCGCCACGGTAACTCTGACCAAATCTACAGTGCAGAGGGATGGTGGAGAAGAAAGCAATC
This sequence comes from Populus euphratica, assembly GCF_000495115.2. Lineage (NCBI taxonomy): Eukaryota > Viridiplantae > Streptophyta > Magnoliopsida > Malpighiales > Salicaceae > Populus > Populus euphratica. Next base: position 23,257 of record NW_011499853.1, read on the forward strand.
AACCTTTCCATGAGTGCGGCAGAAGAATACTTGACAGGTAATTTGGAGAATGAGAAAGGAATGTTCTTTGCTTTTCCGTTTAGGATTGTTGAAAGATGGCAAGTTCTGTGCGTGAATCACTGAATTCTTTGCTTGGAGGAGAGATTTTCCATGCTTTCTCGAGAAAGGGACTTCATTCTAATTTAGTTCTGGACTCACGAAGGAGATGGAGAGTTCTACACATAGCAGCAGTCCTCCTGTATCTCCACCTGTGACACCGTCCGATCCTCTCGATGGAGCTATTGTACTAATGGAGGAGGGCAGGAGTCCTTCTTCAAAGAGAAAAGTGCGTGAGGCATGGATCTAGTGGGCATGATTTCTTGTTATTTTTCTTACGCGTGACAACGACACCCGTATCATTAAAAATATGATACATCAACCATGTTGATGCGATGATTAAGTGATAAGATCTTGGATTTAAAAGGTTTGTTTTCTCCGTGATTTTAAATTTGAGTTCTTAATTGTTCATCCGTGGTCTTAAATTTGAGTTCTTAATTGCTCATATAATGATTATTGGAGGCTTACATGATCGTTAACTTTAGAGCCCGTGGGATTAGTCGTGATGCGTGCAAACTGGCCTGGACACCCACGTTAATCTTAAAAAAAAATGATAGTTCTATTACAAATTTTAAAATTATTAAAGTTTATAGGATTATTAATTTTAAAATTTTAAAATAAATTAGTCCAGATATATATAAGATGATGAAAATATAAATAAATAAATAAAAGCTTCCCGCGCATTCATTTGCTAGTTTTTAATACAATATATTCATGAGGGCAGACTTCCCCGAGTATGATATCTGAAAGCTTTGTTTACTTTCTTCTTTTTTTTATCTCCAGGAGATGCATTCATCAGACTGACGTAATTACCGTGTTGTGATCATCTCAAAATGAAGAAAAATACAGAGAAACTGCCAATTTGATTGCCAACCCTGGATCTTTATTCTATTTAACTTTTATTTATTTATTTTGCGTGATCTTTTTTATTATTATTTTATATCCGAATGTATTTCATCATGTCACATTGTTAGACAATGACGTGGCTATTTTGTACCGACACACGGTAAAAAAGGGACAAGTGCCTGATCTTTTATTTTTACCTATCTAAGTGATTAACCTTTGATTATTTCTTTTCTTATCTGAGAGCATTTTATTAGTTGAAACTATTTAAATACTGAATTGGGTGTAAAAATCTCGCTCAAATTACTGAGAAAAACAAAACGACTAATAATTATATAAAAGAAATGGGTGTCAAAAAAAAATGAATGAGAAATCTTTATTTTATTTTCAAAAATGATGTTAATATTACATCACCTCAACATCCAAATAGGTTCCCGAAGGTTTCCTTCTCCAAGGATATTTTTCAGCGCACATCTAGTTCTGTTACAAGAGCTCAAAAATGAAATCATTTTTTTCAGGCAAGTTTTCACGATATTCCCAAACTTCTTATGAGGCTATGTTTGTTTTTTTTTTTAAAATAAATGTAGAATTTTTTTTAAAAAAATTTTGTATTTATTTATTATTAAAAAAATTAATCAGTAAAAAAATAATTTTCAGTAAAAAAATTTTAGCTTAGTTTCCAGAAAAATATTTTCCTAAACAATTTGTGGGAAAAACACTTTTAGAAAGTTGTTAAAAATTTAAAAATATCATATGATTTATTGATTATATCAAATTTGATTCTCAAATTTTTTATTGTTATATATATTTTGTTTTGAATATTTATTTTTTAATTTTATCTCTTAAAATTTAATTTTTATATTAACTTTGGTCCTCTTTTTATAATTTTTATTTGCTTTTTCCTTATCATTTTTTTATTAAATGTTTTTATCTATCAAATTTGGTCCTCATTTTTTTTATTGTTACTTATTTTATTTGAAATAATTTATGAAATATTAATTATTATTATTTTAATTTATTCATCTTTTATTTTTTTATTTTTTAGATTTTATCTCTATTATTTTGATTATTATTTATTTTATTTGAGATAATTTATGAAATTATATTTTTTTTTCAATTTCATTCTCATTCAACCTTTTAATTTGTAAGATTTATTCTTTGTTATTTTAATAAACTTGAGAAAAATAAAATATTAATATGTTATTTTTCAGCTCATTTTTCATAAAATAATCAAATATTAAAAAGTATTTTCCAACTTATTTTTCATGATACTATCAAAAATCATTAAATAATCTATTTTTTTAAAAAAAATTACTTTTCAGTAAGTAAATAAGCAGGATATTAGTCACTTAAATAGGTAAAATTTAAAATTAAACACTCAAACAAAATAATAATAACAAAAGGCTGTGCACTAATTAAAACTGTAGTTGTTAGATAATACAATCAAAATGATAGTTAGAAGAGAAGTGCTAGAGTTTAGTCCTACCATAATTACTCCCATAATTAGAGCTAAATCAAGATTTTTTATTTTTATTTTTTAATGTTCTTAACACACACATATATTTTATATATTTTTTATACAAAGAAGATGTCTAAATATATGATAATAGTTATTTTTTAAAATATTTTTTATTAAAAAATATTTTTTTAAAAAAAATTATTTTAATATCAACACATTAAAATAATATTAAAAATATAAAATATAAAACGGTGCAAGACACACTCTATAAAACACTTGGATCGAGGGTGAAACACAAGTCTTTTACTGTTCATGAAGAGTGAAGGAGGTGATTTTTTATTTCCGATTCCTTGGTTAATTATCCGCACTGGTAAACTTAAAGTAATATGTACATGTCAAAATCAGCATATTAATTACAAATTATATATAAATGGTAGTTTTCAAGTAGATCCATATACTAAATGACATGAAAAACCATTTGTTATTGTTAAAATCCTTTTCTTTGAATTAAAAGTGTAAGGAAAGCATTGAAAAACCGAAGAAGAAGGTTTCAATTGGGTACATATTGTAAGCTCATGTTGTTTTCACTTCAATACATATTATTGCTATATCATAAATAAAATACATATTTTTGCTAGCTAGCTCATTAATTATACTTTTTCCCTATTACATAAATTATATATTCAATATATACTAAATGAGAGAACGATTAGTATATTAATTAGCATTTATTATTGGTAAATCATTTTTTTACTTGATCAAACACTTGTTACATAACTATAATGGAGGGGGCTAATTTATATAATCTTTAAAATATAAATGTCAAAAATTCATAAAACTATAGGGACTAGATTAAATTAAATTAGAAGATGTGCTTCTCTTTGGTTTGCGCTGCTTCTCTTTTTAGTCCCGTATAAAAAATAAAAAATAAAAAGATTATTCATATTAAAATTAGAAGATTCATGAGAATTCTATTGAAGATTTTATTTCTTACAACCTGATGATATAAAATTTATTACGTATGAGAACTCGCATGACATTCATTCCCCATTAATTACCATCACGTGCATGCATTGCTAACATGTCTATGGAAGATGCATGTACTGGGCGAGTCGCCATTCCCTTGCAAGAACAGTTGCAAGGAAATACCTGCAACTTTGAAGTTTGTCATCCTTCAGGGATAGAACATTATCTCAAAACCCAATGCAAGGGAGAAGATCTATATATCTCTCTGTGGGTTTATTTCTCGGCCAAAATATCTTCCATCAAAGTATGTTTGTTATATACAAAGGCATCCAAGCGACCAAACTGTGATTGTTTGCTATTCACGGATCATGACAGTGCCGCGACGTGTATATATACATACATGCAATGGATCATATCCACCAATTTTAAGCAAAATCATGTGTTTTCCTTTTCGTTTTGTGATTTCGTTATATAGAACGTTAATGACACCATCACTTTCTGCTAATCATCTTCATTTCCGATTGTCAGTATGATTTGATAGAATTCCATATCTATTTAGCATCTGCATATATCTTTATATATCATCTTTGATTGCGTGCAAAGTTCTCAAATTATGCAGAAAGGCTTTTCCTTAGTTCCTATAATCTCTCTCTCATTAGTTTCATGCATCAAGCATATTTATTGCTTTTTGTTCGTGACAGATAATTCAGAGATGCAGGGGAGCATTGATCATATATATGGATTCGAAGTCTTAAAGTATATGATAATTTCAATTTGCCAAGCACATAAACATAGCAGAAGGATATATGCCTCCAGTCATAATTAATTAAGTGTTGAATCAATTGCTCAGTGTCATCAAGAATAAAATAGATGAAAGACACAAGAATTTTCGTAAACTTTTTTTTTGTTTTGATTGAGAATCTTTTATATATAACTTAATTTTAATTTTACGTCTTCATATATGGTATAATTTTCATTTAATTTAAAAACTATATGATATATAGAATATTTCAAAGATATTTTTTTAAAACTCTCAGGGAGATGTATGAAGCCCCCTAACCACTCGATAAAGGTACCAGCTAGACATTGTCTCTTTGCATCTGATTTGTTATACTATTGCTTCATTTGCTTAAAAATTCCTTAAAGGGACGCTCATTTTCTACCCATGCTAGTGAAAGGATTGCCAAAAAGCTCGCATGCGTGTGGAAAACATCACACAGCACTGAGCAACTCTTTTAAAAAACTACTTCTTTATCTCCACGATACATAACTTTTATCTAAATTAGGTCGCGATCATTTCCAGGCCACCCTTTTTTTTTTTTTTCGTTTGATAAAAGTCATCAACAGCATTCATCGTCGAAGAGAATTAATTACTGGCGGAGATTACAAATTAGAAAACAGCACTAATTGCCCATTCTAGAACACCTTTCCATGGACACGATGCTGGGAACTAACTGATGGGCTGTCACAGTAACGTACAGGACAGGCGAAAGCCATAATTGAGGACGCTAAAGCTGTAGAAATTAACTGGTAAAAAAACCAGCGAAATACCTCTCATACAACTATTGCTGCAATACGAAAAGGAGGCAATCTTGAGAAGTTCACATAATCTCCCAAATTGACATGAAATCCGTTCATGTTATAACTTCTTCTTCTTCTTCTTCTTCTTTTCCCAGGGGCAAGTCTGGATTAGACAACAACGGTAGTTCTCTTCCATTCCTAAGTCCTTTCCCGTCCCTCCGTAAATCTTTTGCATTTTATGCTAAAATAAATAGTCCCACTAACATAGATGTATTCACTTCAGGAGAGTTTTGCATCGAATCACCACGACACAAGGAAGTAGCACGTATTGGCTTCTACCAGCGAATTACCCCATTAGCCAAATCTTATCGTGCATGTTTTAATTTGATGTCACGGTTGGAAGTAGGGAGAAATAGGTCGATGTTGCACAGAACTGATAGTCAAGTAGAGTTTTAACCAGCTCGATCCATGGGACTCCAGTGGTCAAACACTAAAGTACAAAGAGTTTAAGCGGCCCTACTAGATCCTAGCTAGCCGATCTTCCACTACTGTAAAAAAATGGAATCTGGTGAGAACCCACTTAATTCGACTCCAAATGCGAGGAATGAGGTCGTGTATTTGCTTATGATCTCATGGACAAAGAAGAGGCCACTCATTATAGCTAGCTATAGCTGTGATAGAAAGTTTGTGGTGTGGTGTACAGTTTAAACACTTCCAACAAAAGAGAGCTAAAGCTCTAATCATGCTTAATCTGTACCTTTATGTTATGCTAATTTCCCTTTTATACTCTAGTCTTGTGTTTTCACACTACTATATCATGCTTTATTTCCAATTCACCAATCAAAATTGACTCCCATGCGCCACTGAACATTAGTCGGCTTTCAGTTTCCAGTTGGGTGGTGATGACCTCAATAAGGAGGTTCTGTTGCAGTCTAGTTTACACACCAGCAAAATCATCACCGTGGGGTCCAAAGTGAAAGGAGTGGTGTTCCTTGTAATATCTGGGACATCTCGAGGGCATCTTTATAACCATATTCTATGTATATATAAACACACACAACGCCAGTTATAACCCCAGCACCATTCATGCAAAGAAATTAAAGCATTGCCAAGAAGCAAGATCTCTTCTTTCTTTTCACTAAACAATCAATAGTAGCTAGAGAAATATATCATGGGGAATTGCCTGGTTCTGCAAGCAAATGTTATCAAGGTCATGAAACCAGATGGGAAGATCCTTGAATACCAAGCACCCATAAAAGTCCAGCAAGTTCTGTCAGATTTCTCTGGTCATGCAATAGCTGATTCGCTTCAGGCTTTCCAGCATCTTCCGCCAGACACCAACCTACTTGGTGGAGACCACTTGTACTATCTTGTGCCTCTCCAACTGCCATCCCCACAGGCTAAGAAGAAGAAAGTAAGATTTTCAATTCCAGAGGAGGAGGCCAAAGATGTGCAAGAAAAAACCAGTACTGTGGTGAGAATCAACCTGGTGATCAGTAAGCAAGAACTGCAGGAGATGCTAAGAAAGGGAGGAGTTTCAGTTGATGATATGGTTTCTCATCTTCAGGGTCAACAGAGAGTGCAAAAGGTGGATATCTCCGGTAGTGATGGTGAACATAAAGGTTGGAAGCCTGAGCTAGAAAGCATCCCTGAAAGAAGCCTCTAGCAGTCTTCAATAAAAATGTAAAACCGCTCCCATAATTCTAGTTCTAGCATAGGAATAGATACAGTGTATTAGCCCTGCAGAAAGATATCGAAAAGAGTACAATATTTAGCTTGTTTCCTAATCAGAAATACTTAGTGCTTAATTGTGTGTTTTAAGAAATTAACCTGATCAGGCTATGCATACATCACCCAAAATTATCATCCCACGCAATTAACTCGAATTAGCCTTATAATTGTCGTCTTGCTAAAAGGCATATATACCTACTCTTTTCATTTTTCTTAACCAGTAAATTAAATAGCATATATATCAAAATTGGGTGTCATTCAACAGTACGAAACCATACTCTACGATAGTTAGTTGAGGCTTTTGGGTTTTTTTTTTTAATTTTAGTTTTAATATGGTTTCAAAGTTTCTTTGACCAAACAGTCGTCTTCAAGAAACGTAAAGATGTGTTAGAAAATAACTAGTATAATCCTTGTGCATTGACGTGGGTAAGTCCATAAAACCTGTTTAATTAATTTAATTAATTTACATAAATAAAATTAAAATGAAGCTATATTGATGGTAGAAGTTTATAATATGTATTTTATAGTGATTAACACAGGCAGGTATCTTATATTTGAGTTAAAATATATATATCATATGAATACATGTTTGAAATTGATCGACAAAAAAACACTCAATTATTTATTGATTTTTTTTAAAAAAAATCTAATTAAAAGAGTCGGTAATAAAAAAAATATATGTATGAAAAATAACACTGAAAATTAATGTGCGTAATCAATCTATATAGAAGGATGTTTAATTTTAGTCAATGAGTTATTAGAAAATTCACAAAATAATCATTAATTATTGAAAAAATATCTTAAGAAAACAATAAATAATAGAAAAATAAAAGCATAAAAAAGGAAGCGTGGTTGGGCTGAGTGCGGCCTAGACATTAGGAACACGAAGGGGAGACTCGAGTCGCTGCCACCTCCACTTTCCAGCGACTGCGTTGGCGGAAAAATCAAGAGGCCACTAGTTTTGGCCCCTTAAATCTAATTTATACATTATTTTTATCTTCAAATACCTTAGAATAATCCCAACAACATTTAAAAATTATTTTTAAACATTAAAACATGTTTCAATCAATTCTAAAATGACGACACTCTCTCTATCTGATTATCTCTTCTCCCTCTACATACAAGGGCATTATATTAGGGCCATTCCTTACAATTCTCGAAATACCAAGAACTAAAGCAAATTAAAATTTATATTAAAAAAATCATTTAATTATTTCTTTTAGGCAAATCAATGTTGTTGTAAACAGAAATGAGCGTTTTTATCATAGTGACCCAACGGTGACCCTTTTTTTTACAAAACATTTTTCAAGAATCCCAAAAAAAAGGTGAAAAACAAAAAAAAATTCCTTAAAAATGTGTTTATTTTGCAATTTTCAAATTATTTTTTTGACATCTTTTTAAAAATAAATTCAAATAAATATATTTTCAATACATTCGCGTCCATTTCATATTTTTTATTACTTTTTTTATCAAATTAATGTTAATATTATTTTTCACAAAAAGATAAAAAAATAAAAATAGAGAGAAAAGTAGATAAACAAACTAAAATGTAAGACAAGAGAAATGAGGGATTAAAATAAAATGAAGTTGTTTGGGGTGAGGTAATTAAAAAGAAATTGACAAAGTCAAGTGGACTCTTCTGTAAAGCAAAAAAATATCAGGGTCAGAATAAAATTGAGTTACTTAAAAACTGAAAAAAAGATAACAAAATTCTTTGGTTATAAATAATGGAGAGGTCAAAGAGAAAAAGGTTTGGGAGAATTTAGAGAGAAAAAAAACCTAGCCATCACAATTTATCTCTCCAACAAAAAAAAAAACTTTAACTTCATCTTTTCCATTGAAAACCCTAGCCATCACAATTTATCTCTCCAACAAAAAAAAAAACTTTAACTTCATCTTTTCCATTGAAAACCCTAGCCATCACAATTTATCTCTCCAACAAAAAAAAAAACTTTAACTTCATCTCTTCCACTAAAAACCCTAGCCACAATAAAATTTTGAGAGAAATTAAGCTAAAATTCAAGAAAAAAAAATACATAAAAATGTAAGAGTTTAAAAAATATGTGACTTCCATCATTTTCTCCTAAAATAAAATCACAAACCCAACATCAAAATATCATCATAGGGAAAATAGCTCTTTAATAGAATTTATCCTTAAAAGTTTATCCAAAAATAATAATAAAAATTTAAAAATATATATTTCCAATATTGAATTTTAGTCATAATTTTATTATTCATGGATCAACATAGGATAAATAACCTTTCAATGGGATTTATCCATAAAAGTTGGTCCAAAAATGATAATAGATTTATTTAAAAAAAGATATGTTTTCTTGATATTGAATTTTTGTCATAATTTTATTATTCATGTATTAGGATAAATAACTCCTTAATAAGATTTATCCTTAAAAGTTTATCTAAAAATGATAAAAAAAATATCATTTAAAAAAATATTTTATCAATGCATAAATTTTGGTTGTGATTTTGTTATTCATGAATTAGCATCTTAAAAGTTGATCTAAAAGCAATAATAAAGACATTTAAAAAAAATATTTTCAATACATGAGTTTTAATTGTAATTTTATTATCAATGAACCAACTATTTAATGAGATTTATCCTTAAAAATTTATCTAAAAGTAATAATAAAGCCATTTAAAAAAATACATTTTCAGTACATAAGTTTTGGTTATAATTTTATTAATCATGAATCATCATAGGATAAATAACTTTTTAATAAGATTTATCCTTAGAAGTTGATGTAAAAGTGATAATAACATCATTCATGTTAAAATATTTTTCAATGCATATTAAACACCTTTTTTCATTAAAAATAAGTAATAATACATATCTTAGGAATGATAGATGGGGTGATATATGTCTTTGCTAGCACATAATCAACCTCTTCTCTTCATCATTATCATATGTTGGTTATTTTATTTTTAAATTTTAATTTACTCTTATTTTTTTCATTTTCATTTTGTTACTTTTTTATGAAATTAATTTTATTTCTATTATTTTTTCATATATGGTACTTTAAATCTAATTACATAGTCAGTTTAAAAAATTAACATAGGTCAGTTTTTTTTTGCTAATTTTATTTTCTGATTTCATCGTTTAAAATTATTTTTTTTAATTAGTTTTGTGATTTTTTTTTGATTTTTTTATATTGGGTTATCCTAATATCATAATCTAAGCCACAAGTTTTACAAGGGTTGTCTTGTTTTTTTATTATCCAAGTTACATGTTTATCACGCTACTTAGATTAATTCTAGCCATTTTTTGTTTTTTTTATCCAATTCCATACTTTCAAAAGTTTTTTTTTCTAATCATCATGATTATTTAAAAAAATATTAAATTTATTATTTTTTTTATTATTTCATTAAAATAAAATCAACTTATTAAACTAAATCAAGGCATGACATGATTCATTTGTTTTTCTATTTTTTTGTAACGTGCTTACAATACTTGGACTATTGTTGTTGGTTTTTTTTTTTTTATCTTAGTTTTTATTCTAATTAATACCTTTTTAATATATTTTTTAAAAATAATTTTTATTTTATGTTTCATTTAATATTTTTCCTTTATGATTTTTTTTATTTTGCATATTTAGTCTTTTTTAATAGAGTTCTTTTAAATTATTTTATATTTATTTAATTTTTAAGTATATTATTCTTATTCATCTATAAGATTTTTTATGTTTTATATAGATTAAATTTCTTTTTCAAAATAAAAAAATATTTATTTTTAGATAATATTTTTAATATTAGTAGTTTTATATAATATTTCTTGTTATTTTACTTAATCAACTCTGTGCATCAATTTTTTATATAAAAAACAAGTAAAAAAAGTCTGCATGCCTTTTTATTTTTTTATTGGGAAAAAAATATAGATGATGGGTCAGTGTTTCTTATAGGTCATCAATACTCGAACTTGTACTTGCGTTTGTCTTGCTTGTTTTATAAATCACTCGGGAATGTTTTGTTTATTTAAACTACAAATTGAATATACTTGCGTTTGTCTTGCTTGTTTTATAAGCCACTCGGGAATGTCTTGTTTATTTAAACTACAAATTGATTAATTAATATTAAAAAAATGCTGAAACTTTATAATTTTGCTACCTCTATCTTTCTTACTTGATTTTATTATTAACTCAAAATACATAGAGAGTATATTTAATTATTTATTAACTTTTTTCGATCATTGAGAGTTAGCATGAGCATGGTTTTGCGAAAGTCGTGTTAATTATATTTTATTCTTTTGGGAATTAATCAGTAATTAAATAATTTGTTTGACTATTTCATTTTACAATTTTGGCAGAAACTTGATTTATAAAATTTGATTTCAAAAACATAAATATTTTGTAACTAATTTGCTATGCGTTTAAATTATTTGATTATAAGAATTTTCAATAATAAATATTAAATCTACATTTATTAGAAAATGTTCTTCGTCTCTAAAATCTGAACGCACCACACCTCCTCCTAATCATTCTATCAAGCTACTCAGTTGAAGGAGGAGCATTTATTTTGAGGGTAATGAAATGGCAAATTTCCCGATGCTGTCCTTTTTCTGGGTCAAATGATGCAACCTGTCCAAATTTACAGAAGACTGATACAGATGAAACCTGGTTTTTGCAGAGTATCTCGGCTTCAAACCTTGCCCAGAAAAATCCACTCAGTAGCTTTTAAATCTAACCACTTTTTAGCACATGAATATATTCTCGAACCAGAACACCCCCATTTCTCTCGAAATGCACTTCAAGTGTTCGATACAATTCCTGACCTGGATGTTGTATCAGCAACAACCATGATTGGTCAGTTTGCTAGGCTGCATCAATACAGAGAAGCAATACAACTCTTCTCTAGAATGCCTTTTTTTAATGTTACGCCCAATGAGTTTACATTTGGCACTGTTATTCACTCCTCAACCTCACTTGGGAACCTTAACTTAGGGAGGCAATTCCAAGCTTATGCAATGAAGATGGGCCTTAATTACATGGTCTTTGTGGGCAGTGCAGTCTTAGATTCTTATGCCAAGTTGGGTTCTATTCAAGAAGCTCAAAGAGCTTTTGAGGACATACAACATCCTAATATTGTTTCTTACACTGCATTGATACATGGGTACCTCAAGAAAGGGAGGTTTGAAGAGGCATTCGAGCTTTTTAAACAGATGCCGGAGAGAAATATTGTGTCGTGGAATGCGATGATTGGTGGGTTTAGTCAGATGGGACAGAATGAAGAGGCTGTCAATCTTTTTGTTGAGATGATTAGAGAAGGCTTGGTGCCTTGTCAATATACATTTCCTTGTGCTATTATGGCTGCTGCAAATATAGCAGCACTTGAAATGGGCAGAAGTTTTCATGCTTGTGCTATTAAGACAATGGGAGAGTTTAGTGTGTTCGTTGGCAATTCTCTAATTAGCTTTTATGCAAAATGTGGAAGCATGGAAGATAGTCTCCGTCTTTTTTATGAACTTCCTGAAAAAACTATCGTCTCTTGGAATGCTGTGATTTGTGGCTTTGCACAGAATGGGAGAGGAGAGAATGCTGTGGACTTCTATGAAAGAATGAGGAACACCGGTCTGAGACCTGATAGTGTTACGCTGCTTGGCCTGTTATGGGCTTGTAATCATGCTGGTCTTGTCGACAAGGGGTATTCGTATTTCAATCGTGCAAGGCTGGAGTACCCCAGTTTGTTAAAGCCTAAACATTATGCTTGTATGGTTGATCTATTGTCTCGCTGTGGATGTTTCAAAGAAGCTCAGGAGTTTCTTCGTGACTTGCCTTTTAATCCGGGAATTGGTTTTTGGAAGGCACTGCTTGGAGGCTGCAAGATACATTCAAATACGGAACTGGGGGCATTAGCCGGGAGAAATATCCTAGATTTGGATCCCAAAGATGCATCATCATATATCATGCTGTCAAATGCACACTCTGCTGCTGGTAGATGGCAGGATGCATCGGTAATTAGGCAAGAGATGCATAAGAGGGGATTGAAGAGAATTCCAGCCTCCAGTTGGATAGAAATCAAAACCAAAGTTCATGTCTTTGTCCACTGTGACATGAGTCATCACCGAAAGGATGATATTTATAGTGTCTTGAACTTCTTATATTGGGAAATGGACACAGATGGAGACTTTCGGTTTTTTACCAGAGTAATAAAATGACTCCTGTGGTTGATTATTGTGAGAAAGCGAGGAGATCAAACTGAATGAGCTTTGCAAGGAAAGAAGTCGGTGCTCAGAACCGAGACACGGTTTATGCACTATCTTTGTTGATGGAGAGTAACCTAACCCATTATTATTTTGTAGGGAAATTGAACTTTATCTTCTGTTATTAAATTAAATTTATTTGAATTTATTTATTGATTTGATGTTATTAAGTTGGATCATTTTATTTAGTGAGCAAAAAACTTAATTGCTAGCTTTTTTAGGGTTTTACTATTTAAATGTAGTTTTTTTTTTCTTTGATATTGAAGTGAAATTATGATGATTTGATAAAAAGGTTGAGACATTTGATTTTTCAACCTCTATTTTTCCTTTTCTCTTTGGTTATTTTTTTTCTCTTCATCTAATTCTTAATTTTATTTTTCTTAAATCATTGTCTTCAATAGTTTTAATATAATAGCATTTTTTTTTTGTTATCGTTCTTATAACTAAACGATCAATCAAAATTTTTTTATCTTTCTATTTATAATAGAAAAAAAAGAGACTAAACATACCCTTATCAAACCCTAGTCACTAACCATCTTCCTTACACCCTTCAACCGTCATTCATTGAAGATTGTCTAAACATGGGTGGTAAACTTTTAATCACTAATTGGAATGAATGAAACAAAAATAGCAAGAGAAGTACTTAATTTTATAAGAACTAAACTTTTAAACAAATAAAATAATTTTAGGTGAGAGAATAAATCTATTAATGAAAATATATAACATAATTTAATGATTATAGAATGAGATATGTCATAAGAGAAAATGAAACCATAACTTTGAGTAGGTTTTGTAAAAGTTTGAATGATAATTTAAAAAAGAGATTGCACTCCAAAGTTTTTTCACCCTTATATTAGGATGCAAGATTATAAGTTAGCTATGAAGAGTTAATAGAAAAATTATCAAAATCTCTGCAGTATCCTTTTTAGATCTCAATTTAAGAATAATAGTTATTTATTAAATGTTTTATCCCTTGTAAACCTAATCCTATTAGTGTGTCCAACTTTATAATAAAGATCAAGGCAAATGAGTCATTAATAAAATTATTTAGGATGAGTTCAAGGATTTAGTATATTAAATATCAAGTTCTTGATTGTATCTTCATCAATTGTATCTCTAAACTCATAGTCATTCATCCAATAATATAAGAAACTGGTGATAAAAAACATGTCAATAGAAAAAAATGACTAATGGTGAAAGACATATAAAAATTATAAAATTAAATTATTAGCGAGCAAAGATAGGAGCTTGGGAGACTATGAGAAGAATAATCATGAATATATAACTAATTTTAAGAATTTATTTCAAAGACATGAGTAAAGTCAAAACTTCTTGATTGAGATGAATATGATATCGAAACTGAAAGTTTTGATGATTATAGAACTTTTATGGATCGGATTTAAGAACCAAAATTTGATGAGAATAATGAAGATAATGTTAAAAGAGAAGATTTAAATGTAAAAAAAATTATTTTTATTTTTTATGGAAAAAAAATCAAATTAAATATTGTTGTAAGAGTAATTTTTCTGAAATATATTGTGAAGGATGCACCTTGCGTATATTTGAAAAGAGACTTTGAATTGATGACTTCGAGACTGATATCCATGTATTTCAGTAAAAAGTCAAGAAACAAATTTTTAAATCTTCCAACTTTAAGTTCAGTTTCTTTCCTAGAGAGACAAAGCATATTGCTAACAAATATATAATATTTATAATGGAAGGCTAAGCATTAAAAAGATTGAAAACGTTTTGTTTTGTTGAGTTTATGTAATTATTGTTTACTCGGTGGTCTCTTAACTTTCCACATTCATTTATCTCAAGTGCCACTAGGCCTGATAATAAATTTCTTTTAACAAAAAGCCACCCGACATAATCACATGAACTTCGAGTTTCTTGAGCTCACAGGTCCCGAGCTTATCTCATGCATTTTCTCTATTATGATAAGATTTTCCCGTGTGTACTTTGGGCTTCATCGTATTGGGATTTGCATTTGATACAAGAACTTAATGCAATTTTCTCAAAACCCCCTGAACAACTCTTGTCGCCTGCAAAAGAGATACATGAAGTCGCCTTTACATCAATAGACAGTATAAGAACTGATATTCGGGTCTATATTTGGCTATGTTCTTATGCTGGTAACTATATATTGTGTTCTATTCTCGTGTGGTTCAGCATACGGAGGCTATCAGTTGAAGATGGGCATGCTGTAGAACATTAGAGGAAGCCAAGACTAATTTTTGGAAACGAATAAACTAATTTCGGTTTTTCGCTTGTTGAGATGCTATAAGAGCATGACGACAAAGCAATTACGACATTGCAAACATTTGCAAACTTGGACAATAAAAAAAGACAAAGCAAGACATCATCAAGACATCAAACGAGATTGACCAAATGCAGTGCGTTTTTACGAATGTCAAACTGAAATTGCTGGCTCAACTCTGCTCAAGGTTCTTGAATGATTTCTTAGCTTGAACTTAAAATGCTTCAAAAAAAAGATGTCTTGCAAATGAAAATGGAAACTAGTTTAGATTATGCCGATCTTGTTTGCCACGTCCAAAGCATCATAATCTGGTGTCAACCTAACATAAGCTTTCTTTGTCCCATCCGGCCTGAAACAAAACAGAGCAGATATAGTTCAGAAATGCAAGCAACATGGCAAGTAAGAACAATAAACTTATTCAGCATAAACTTCCATAAAAAATTAACATCGGTGCTGATACTTGATGATTAAAACAAGCTTTTAGTTTCAGGTAAAGGCAGTAGCTGTATAATGCACACAGCTTCCAGGCATCAAATTACTTTAGCCGTTGCTAGAAAATGAACTGAAGATACAAAATGAAAAGCCAAATTTGCAAAACAGGCAACGGCTTTCATATAGCTGACTTAATACATATCATTGAAGATCTTCACCTGCATGCGTAAACAAGATGGACTAATCCGTTCACCAATTTCATCTTTTAATAAATGATTGATAAATGATATACATGATGCTAGAATTTATTTAGTTATCCACGTGAGTCAGCAAAAACGATATACACCGTAGGATCCTGTAAAATTAGACTAAGAATGGCCGAATTGAGAACATGCAGCCTCTTAGCAGGCAAACCCAACAGGACCAGGTTGTGAAAATAATCAAGGCACTCGACAGCCAGGTCAATTTGTTCAATAATAATATTGCTCCAAATAGGGGATGACGAGATTAACACCATTGCTACCTGATTAAGGTATTCACTTTCTTGGTCTGAATGTCATACATCTTCTTCACTGCATCCTTAATCTTCTTCTTATCAGCACGAATGTCAACAATGAATACTAAAGTGTTGTTATCCTCAATCTTCTTCATCGCTGACTCAGTTGTGAGAGGATACTTTAGGATCTGATAATGATCAAGCTTGTTCCTTGGAGTTGCACTAATTCGAGGGTATTTGGGGTTCCTCTCCTTCTTCAATGTCCTGGGGCGATGAAATGTGACCTTAGTTCGTATCTTCTTCGACTTCTTGAAAGCTGGCGCGCCTGATTTCAAGGCCTTGGCAGCTTTCTGAGCTTGGGTCTTCGCATCTAGGTAACGAAGAAGTATAACACCATTTCAATTCCACATGTTCGTATATAAAGCATTTCATCCTTTCCTATTATTACAAAGCTCATTTATACTCTTAAAACTCGAACACCTAACCATGTCATACTACAAAAATACAGAATACAACCCAAATATATATATATCCTCTAGAACATAAAGAACAAAGTCACTAGCGAATACGAATAAACAGCCTGGTTATTCCCATTACCATGACTAGATCTTTCACAACTTATTATCAGCACCCGAGCATGTGAGAACCACCCCTAGAGATCCTAACAACTACAAAACCAGGTCCATGACCAATGCAATAAACTTAAAAGAAATCAAAACTGAAAACAGCTAAAACAGAGAGCCAAGTGAATATGACAAACATATTGCTGAAAATGAAGATATCGCATGAACATACCTTTAGGAGCCATTGCAGGGAAGGAGAAAGGCCACTCGCAAAATTGCTGTTAGTTAGGGTTCTAAGTTCCAGATGGATTACACAATTATACACGGGGCAGTCACGCGTATCTAGGCCCGTGAGAGCATAGAGACAAGCCCAGGTTAACTTCTAGGCCCAAAATTATAATTATGACATGTACTAAAATGCCCAGCGCTTTTTTTTTCTTGTATTTTATTTTATTTTAATTACATTAACTAATTCAATAAATTTTTTTTCAAAATATGTTAAGGATTGAAAAGATTATACGATGAGACACCAAAGTAAATAATATAAAGAAACACAATGTCCAATAAGCAAATTTCATTTTAGTCTTAGATTTTATTTTTTTATTTTTTAATAAAAAAATTGTTGATTAAAATTGCAATAAAAAAATATAATATCTTAATGTCTACATATTATTTTTTTAAGGAGGAGCTTTTTATTAAAGTGTTATTTAGTTTTGAATTTCAATTTTTACATCAAATATTTATATATTTTTGGATTATAAATGGATTTATTTGAGTTTATATGTGTTTTGGGTTGAAAATATGGGTTCTAGAGACAAGGATTTATCTTCCTTTTTTAGTAATTTTTTTAGGGTAGAAAATGATTCATGCTTGGTTGATAATGTGTTTATCTAGTACCTTTAAAAAAACAAAAGGATTTTGTAAAACACATGGGACAATCCTTGTAGCACATTTTTTTGTTCTTATATTTTTTTTTAATTGCATTCTTTTATTAACCAGTTAAGAAACTATTTATCATAATTTGTTAAGGATTGAGGAGACTCTATGATGGAGGAGTAAAATGAACAATACATATTAACATAATGTCCAGTTAATATATTAATATATTAAGAAGTAAATTTTACTTTTCTCATTTTCATTGTCTAATAAAAAGATACGAGAGAGAAGATATTGTATTTCAATTGAAAAGAAAGTTTTCTTTGTTAGAACTAATTTCATCAATGAAAAAAATTAATTAAGATGCTAATAAGTAATGTTTGAGATGAAAGTTTTATTGAGATATCAGTTGGACTTTATTATTTTTTAAAAAAATATATTTAATCTTAAAATTTTTTAAAAATTAACCTGTGTTTTGGATTTTATATTATTTTTTTAGGTTTTTTTTTATAAAACAATGATTTTATGTGATTTTTCTACGGATTTTTTTTGTTAAGATAGTAAAAAAAAATATGTTTTAGGATAAAAAATTTATCTTACCTATTTTTTTTTCACCATAATAATTGGAATCTAAGTTTACACCTAGTAGACAACTTTTGCTTCTTCTTTTTTTAATTAAAAATACAGGATTTTATTTAAATAAAAACCGTGTTTCACAAAAGTGTGTGATCATGTGGTTAAAGTTATTATTTTCAAATATCTTGGGCAGGTTTTTGTGAGTCTAAGAAATTATTTTAAAATGCTCGATTTAATAATATTTTATTAATTAAAAATATTAGAACTTTGGGTGTCAGATTTTAAACTAAAACAAAAAATTCATCTTTTTTTTAAAATTTACACGAGGCCTGCTTTCAGCTATCCTAGCGCTCAAAGGTTTTTTTTTTTTTTTAAATTTAATATTGAATTTTTGTTATTTAATTATTTAATTTTGAATTACTCTTTATATTTTATAAATAAATTAAAAAAATATTATTAATTTTAGTGAAGTAAATAATGACAACAGGTTTAATAAATTAAATTAAATTATTTAAATCAATTCAATATATTACCATTTGAATACTTTAAAAAAATCAAAATCATCCTACAATTCATTTATATCTGACAAAATTTTGGATGGAGCACGAGAAATAACCCGGTATAATCTAAACACGATTGGAGAGAAGCCCAAGTTAACATCCAGGCCCAAAATCTAAACCATACACGCGTCGACAGAAGGAAGCCACAGGGCGGTGGTCCTGTGAGCCTGTGAGGTGAAACAATTATAGAAAGACGAAACGCTCCTGGACTGGGACCCACCTATTAACTACATTTAGAAACTTGGCAGGCCAATTGGGTTAACTTTACCTGGCTGTGCATAACCTTGGTTAAATTTAAGTCTTCCTCGGGTTTAGCTTCTGAAAAGATCGATCTCTCTTGCTCGTCCTCCTATTCAAGATTGTACTTTTTAGGGTTTCAAAAAAAAAAATCCCCAAATTTTCTTTTTCAAAATTTACAAGTTTTCAATTATTCAGATTCAAATTGAGTGATGGATTCATTGATTACATGTTTAAATAAAGATGATTAAGAGAGAAATGGAAACGCAGAGAATAACAGAGTTTCCACATAAAAACATGGATAAGCGTCCTAGGAAACGACAACGTTTAACGTGGGGCGTGCCTCCTCCTCTCTTAGCTCCTCCAAAGGTAGGTTTTGATCTTCTCTAAAATCTAAGAGGTCAGAAGCTTTCAATTTCAATTTTGATATTGATTTTAATTTTTTTACTGCAGCAGGTGATTCCTGGGATGTTTTGTGGGTATGGGTTTTACAATGGGAATGGTTCACCTCCTTGGAGACCTGATGATAAAGACGGACATTATGTTTTCGCCATTGGAGAGAATTTGACTCCGCGCTGTAAGTCCCCGTTAAAATTTCCGTATAAAATAGCTTCAAAACCTTATTTTTATTGGGGGCTGAACATGTATATGTTCTTTCCTTACTTAATTTGCCTTTGATCGCATTTAAGGTTTGATTTAATTGGATCATTTTTTTTTTTTGGCGAGGAGGATTCCAAAAGTGCCATTTCTAAGCACCTCGTATTTTTAACTGGTTATTATGAGAAACTTTTAAGTTTAATATATTGATTCTGATCATATTTTCTTTGCCGATACTGTCTTTTTTTTTTCCTTTTAATCTTGCAGACAGGATTCTTAGCAAGATGGGTGAAGGTTAGTACTTTTTGGGTTTTGATTTGGTCATATGTATCCCTTTTATATGAATTTGTGATCTATAATTTAAGAAGTTATTTCTATTGTTTTCTTACTCTTATCTCATGATTGCTTTCATGCAGGAACTTTTGGGCAGGTCTTGGAATGTTTTGATAATGAAAAGAAAGAAGAAGTGGCAATCAAAATTGTCCGCTCCATACACAAGTATCGCGAAGCTGCAATGATTGAAATTGATGTCCTGCAGAGGCTGGCTAGGCATGATTTTGGTAGCACACGGTAAGGCTTTGCATTTTCTTTCTTCTACCCTTGTTCATTCTAGAAGTTTGAAGTGATTTTAGTATAAGTGGTTTTATTCTTTGCAGTTGTGTACAAATACGGAATTGGTTTGACTATCGTAATCATATTTGTATTGTAAGTATTTGTCAGTATTTCTGATTTGATTAATTTGAGAGCAATAGATGCTCCTGCATGCGTAAATGTTCTGTGAGTTAGCTTGCGGATGAATTTAAATGGTTTCAACAGGTATTTGAGAAGCTTGGACCTAGCTTATATGATTTTCTCCGCAAAAACAGCTATCGGTCATTTCCCATTGATCTTGTCCGGGAGCTTGGCAGACAACTTTTGGAGTCTGTTGCATGTGTGTGGACAATTCTTGTACCATTTTTATCTATATTTTATGTAAACTCGATGCTCAGATGCTCTTAATTGGAAACAAAATATAACCATATATTCTAATTTCTTTTTTCCATTTTCTTATTTTCTTCAACCCCAAAGTAAATATTGTTTGGATTAGCATGGAGTTGGTTGATAATAGAGATGGTATTTTTAGTTTGCTCATTAGTTTGTTACCTTGCAGTTATGCATGATTTACGTCTGATTCACACTGACTTGAAGCCTGAAAATATTCTACTTGTTTCCTCTGAGTACATCAAAGTGCCGGATTACAAGGTAATGTTTCAAGGTTTGGTTTAATGTTTTTTTTTCCTTCTTTTTTGTATTGCATGATTTTGTCATGACTTTGAACTTGTATCTGCAAGTTTAAGAGTGTAAATGAACTGAAATTTGGAACACAACTGAAGCTTCTCTTAGCCAAATAAAAGAACCTGTCTTCTTTCTTTTTTTTCTTGCATGTTCATTTTTACACCTGAACCTGTTAATGTACTTTAAAATTTTGATTGGATTCTTTATCTAAGCAACATTGTTGTTAGAACATTTCATACCATGTGCCATGCATTGTTAAGATATGTTACTACTGTGTAACATCACATGCTAATCATATAACGTACTTGCAATTTGAAAGTTTTCCTTATATTCATGAGAACTGCCAGGATATACATTACAATGGAGGTTTCTCTTATTTCCATTTCCCAACCCAAGCCATGATTGAATTGTGTGTTTTTCTTTTTCCCCTCGTTGTTGATAGATTGATGATTATTTTTTCTTCTCTTTCATGTGATTTAGTTTCTTTCACGGTCCACAAAAGATGGTTCCTACTTGAAGAATCTTCCCAAGTCAAGTGCTATTAAGCTCATTGATTTTGGAAGTACTACATTTGAACACCAGGATCACAACTATGTGGTGTCAACACGGCATTATCGCGCACCAGAGGTTATTTTAGGTAATCACTAAAACTATTGTTGCGCTGATGTTTTGAATTTTGATGCTTGTTTTCAAATGACATTCCATGGCACATGTTTTCTTCAGGTCTTGGGTGGAACTATCCCTGTGATATATGGAGTGTGGGCTGCATAATTGTTGAATTATGTTCTGTAAGTAACATCAGTTTTGTCTTCTCTCCCCTTGATCACATTTTCCTGTGTTGCTGAATGATGGTTCTGGTTCTTATTGGCCAGAAAGGTTTTCAAGTGAAAGGTTAAGTAAGGCTGCAGTGGATCGGAACTGCTTAAGAAAATAAAATTTTTCTTATATGAATTGTTAACATTCTCTTTGTTTGATGCATTTCTAGTAGCCAAATATTATATGCCAAGTTTTTTATTAAGGCATGTTTGGCATGGGGTGATTTTGTGTTCTTAGATGGACTACTTTGGGACATAGGGCATCCATAAAGAGTGTGAACTGTAATTTAATATTGCATACTTGAAGGAAGCTAATTTATGTTTATGTTATTTTGGTTTGTCTATAACTAGGGTGAGGCCCTTTTTCAAACTCATGAGAACTTGGAACATCTTGCCATGATGGAGAGGGTTTTAGGACCGCTGCCACAACACATGGCAATCAGGGTTGAGTAAGAGAATTTGCTGTAGTTGCTCTATTTGTTTGTTCCCATCTTTCCATGTGGATGAATTACTTACTTTGTGCCTGATCTTGTTGCAGTCGACATGCTGAGAAATATTTCAGGAGAGGTGTGCGATTGGATTGGCCTGAGGGTGCAACTTCAAGAGAAAGCATGAGAGCAGTTATGAAGTTGCCTCGTCTGCCAGTAATTTTTCAGAATCCATCTCAATTAGTTTGCTTGTAAAATAACCTGCTGCCTGCCTATGCTTGTGCTGAAAAAGTAACTGGGAATTTCAGTAGTGATAAATGGTAATTAACAAAGAGAGGTCTTGAAAACCATGGTTGAAAAGAGCTGTTTGCATTTCTTAAATTTTTGAGAGCATCTTCCAAAATTCATCTCACTCAATTCCCAGAATAGCTGACAAGCGTATCTTTGAAATCACTATTTCGTGCCTTGCTTCATTCTCTGTTGAAAGAGACCAGCCCTCTTTTTCATCATGACTTGCCTGTCCAGGCTTGGCGTCCGCAGCCCATTCACTTAAAAAAAGTAACCTCAATAAGATTTTACTCTTTACCTATGTAGAAACTTTGGGTATGGCTTTGTTTTCTGATCCTGTTATAACACGCACTTTGATATCTGCCGGTCACCTTTATTTGTATTTGTACCTGATTTTCTCCGCTCCCCTCCTTTAATTTCTCATTTCATGCAATTGCAAATTTATGTGCTGTTTTGAATTTCTTTGGCAGAACATAATAATGCAGCACGTGGATCATTCTGCTGGTGATTTAATTGATCTCTTGCAAGGACTCCTAAGATATGACCCAGCAGAGCGGCTCAAAGCCAGGGAAGCGTTGAGGCACCCATTCTTCTCAAGAGACCTTAGAAGATATGGCTATCCCGTGTAATCGGGATTCTCCCCTCTTCATTTTGACGAGCTTTGAGCCACCAGATAAACAAAGATAACATGCAGCGATTGGCGTTGACTGGCATCATATGATGTCAGGTTAATTGTACCCTTGTTCCACATAGGGAAGTGTAATCTCATTCCCTACAGTGCCCATTTGCCTTTTATTCTTTGGGTTTCTGATCCAAATTGTTTGTGAACCAACAACCCACTAAATTATTTCTACTTTGTTTTGTGAAGATGAAGAAAAATCAAAATTTATTATTCTATGTCTCAGATTTGGTTCATCATCTTGATTTCTTGCCAATAGCACTCCCTCTTTAAATTTTGGTTGTCCGATACTCAACAAATCCTTCACTAAGAGACGGCATAGGCGGGAGTACTCTGAAGGCAAAGCAATGGGTTTGGCTTTTGGTGCTTGTGAACCCGATGAATTATGTGCAGTAAAAATTAATTAGCATCTTATCTTCTCAAGCATATCAACATTGCTTTGGTGATGTCGCTGTGAGCTTAGAGTAAACAATAGACATGTCACAATCGCGTATTAGCTGTAATTGCACAAGAGCACGCATTACCTGTAACGCATTTAGAGGAAATAATTAGCATTGCAAATTGTAGTGCTCTGAATATTCTAATGTTTTTACTTAAATAAAACTATCAAGAAAGTAAAGGTCGGAGACTCTATAATGTGACCCACGACCTCCTCAGGTTATCAGTTGAAAGTTGAAACGGTGGGGCATGGGAGGTTTTGCCTTCTTTTGCAGATATGATGTGCTTTCACGGCTTCGTGTGAATCTCTCTCTCTCTCTCTCAGTGCACTGAACTTGACACTGCAGAAGGTTATTCAAAGAGAGGCTTGGCACATTTTTACAACGGTGAGCTACCTTGTTATAAATGGATTCCAAGCAAATGAATATCAGGTCCACGATTCCTAGCTAAAAATACATTAAATGGACGGGCACTGTTTCACCATCTCTGAGCTTAGAAAGCGACCGCTCAAAAGGAAAGAATAAAATCCCAAAAATCCATTAAGTAAAATTCCTAACCATTGCATTCGTTATGTAAATATGAACTTACCTTCTTGGTAAATAAACAAAAAAACTCCACATGAAAAACATCAAATTCTAAGGGTAGGTCAAAAAAAGCTCCACCAAAATACTTCTTGTAAAATCCGTATATACTAACATGGGTAGTTTATTCTTTAGAGAATCGAAAACAATTTAGTGTGTTTTTAGTGCTGCACTGCAACTTGCTTTTATTTTAAAAATATTTTTTAATATCAGTATATTAAAATTTAATTTAAAAATATTTTTTAATATCAGTATATCAAAATTTTAAAAAAATAATTAAAAATATATTAATTTAAAAAAAAATTCAAGTAAAAAATATTAAAAAACGGAAACTAACATACTCTCTGATGCTCCCTTAATTGATATACAAAAGGACATCCAGTAATTTAGCAGTTTTGACACTAATCATAGCTTTAGTTGATTTTATACTAATCCTAAAAGGGAATAGTTTTCTACTATAAAATATATCTATGTATTGATTAAAATTTAATTTTTTTTCTTTAAACAATTTTAATAATACACTTTCATACATGTCGGTATTTTGAAAAAAAGTTATATACTAATTTAATATTCAAATTCATAAAGTTAGAAGAAAATAGCAAGCCTTTTAATTTGAAATCAACCCCTCAAAGTTATAAAAATAAAATAAAAGAAATACATCGAAGAAAAATATTATTAACACAAACTATTAAAACAAATATTCTTTGCATCGAAATGAGAAAAAAGAAATGCAATCGAGGAGCCCGACGTCCTCTCCAATTTGTACACTTTTGCGACGAATCCGGACAAGGGCAATATAGAGTCTAGATTCTTGCCTTTTTCACCTCGAAGATTTTACAGTTTTATTTTTTTTCGAATGCTGTGAATCGTAGCCCTTCTGGTGCGGAGGATTATTGATGTGCCCCACGCCAACATGGGATTTCTTTTAGCCGAATAGGCCAAGATGGAATTCGAACCGGAGAAAGCACAACTTATTATATCCCCATGATATATATTATTTTTAGTATGTTTAAGATCTAATTAAAAACAAAATTAATTTATTTGAGGAGACTCAATTATAAGATGCTATTTGATAAAAGAATTGATTGAGTCATTGATTTTGAAAGCCTTGATAAAAATAATATGTATATTTTATAAAAAACTTTATGTCTTACCAGATATAAAATTATTCAAAGTGAAGCAATGCATTAAAAATCATATGCGAGTTGAAAAAATTAATTTGCTACAACATGGATCTTCTTGTTTTTACAGGGACAACCATCACAACTAACCTTTTAATTGAAGTAATTAGGATATTATAAGCAAATATCTTAACACCACCTTTAAAATGACCTTTATTTTTTCTAGGTGATGGCTAAAGATATCTCAACGCTTATCTTAGAAATGTGCAATTTTCCAAGGAATGGATAGACATAGTCTCTTTAGTGCTATATGCATCAATATATAGGGGATAAATGTAATCTCCTTAGTGCTATATACAACAATCTTCAATAGATAAACAAGTCTTCTTAGTGCTATATACATCAGTCTCCAATGAATAAATGTGATCTTCTTAATGTTATATGCATTAATATCTAGGGGATGAATGTGATTTTTTCAATGCTATATGCACCAATATTCATAGGATAACCCCAGTTTTCAAGGGATAAATATAATCTCCCTGGTAATTTATGCACAACTCATTAAAGAATTGACTCAATCTCCCTAAAGACAATAGTCCCTCAAATTACTAAGGTATGGTCTTATCCCCCTGCCATTTGCATAACTTTATCTCTCTAAGATAATAACCTCCTAGTAATTTTTGCGCAACTCATAAAGTGATTGACTTAATCTCTCTGAAGACAATAGTCCCTCAAATCAATAAGGTATGGACTCATCCCCCTGCTATTTACATAACTCTATCTTTTCAAGGCAATAACCTCACTCTCTAGAGGTCTTTTTTGTACAATAGCAACATCATCCAATCATCAGTCTTCGGTGAGAAGCTCTTACACCCCGATGACAATGCTGGGAAAGCTATAAACTCCCATTTTCTAAAAAGCTTATAGTTACTTATAAATTTCTAAGTATGGATTCACCCCCATTGGATTCCTGATTAGTACTTAAAAGTGCATTTTTATCAAGGTTTTATATCATCATTTTGCACTTGAAGTATCAATAACTCTTTAACTAAAGCATGTTTTATAATAATATATCTAATAATATAAGATACCTTTAATTTATGGTAAATGTTCATTTTAAATGCAGGCCTATCACATAAATAAAAGGATTGATTGATGAATTTAAGAACTGAAATTGAAAGGATAAAGAGATGGCCAAACTTAGAAAAGAGATGTCGGTGTAATCCAAACCAGAACACTGTTCGGTAATTGGGTCATATCTGGAGCTATAGATCTCAGATTTAAGTCTACTTTATATGGATGGAAAGGTAAGACATAGGCCTACAACTTTCATATGGAGCCCAAGATCTAAAAAGGCCATTTTCAAGTCCAAATTGTTGCAACAACAAAGAAGCCCGAATCTATCCTCTTGCCCGAGCACTGTTCAGTATTTTGGCCATATATAGAGTTCTAGAAGTCCAAATGAGCTAAATTTTTTATACAAGAAAGCTGAGACAATTGCCTACAACTTTCATGTTTTCGAGTGGCTCCAATTTTGACATTATCAATGACGTTTTTGGAAGACAAGAGAAGATAAGGATTGTCACCAAGTCAAGAGTTGGCCACCTACTCATCAATTAGTCATCAAATCAATAGTTCCCAATTTTGGCCTATAAAAAGAGGCATTTGCCATGGATTTAGGCATCTTGGTTTCCAGATCAAGATCATGCTCTTGCTTTCTCTCTTGTATTTTTTTTGTATTGCTTATGCTTTGCGTTCACTAATATCAAGTTTATGCCTTTCAATTTCTTTCCTTTGCTTAGTTAACTCTTATCTTATTTATGTTCTTATTTTGTTTATCTATTTTTCTTTTTTTTATTGTGTCTAGCTAAGTTTATTATGTCAAGGTGAAAAGGTTACACTAATGGTGTAAGAATAAGTATAGTGTAAACTCAATATGGACTTTAATGTTTGATACCAACATGTTTTGTATTTGTTATCTTGTTCACTCTTTAATACTTTGCTTGTTAAATGACTAATCTTGATTTATGTTGTATAACACTTGGTACAACAAATGCTTGGCACTTTCATAGTTCATACTGTATGGTATAACCGAAACCTGAGCTATGAAAGGAACTTGATTTGTTGTTAACATAAGTTATAATCATGAATGCTTGACAAGATTTACAAGTATTAGCATTAATCGAATAAGATGACTAATATAATCATGTTAACAATCTATAATCAGATTGAAACCTCCTTTGTGTGTGGTTTCCAGTTGAATAATAAGAGTTTATACTATACTTGTTTGACATACCATTAGTGGATCCTCTAACCTTGACATTTGTTATTATCATTATTTAATCATTACATTAATATTTCATCTCAAAGTTCTCATCTTCTTCTTCTTCTCCTTCTTTTTCTTTATTATTATTATTATTATTATTATTATTATTATTATTATTATTACCATTATTATTAGTATTACTACTACTACTACTACTACTACTACTACTACTACTATTATTATTATTGTTATTACTATTATTATTATTGTTATTATTATTGTTGTTGTTATTTTATTGTTATTTATAATTTGTATAATTAACCTCCTTGTGGTTCGACCTCGGTCTTATCGGGTTATTTATTACTTCGACACTCCTGCACTTGGGAGAAGACATCAATCTTTTAGTCGTGTTAATTCCACATGACCACTTACAAACTTGTATGAATGATGGGTATGGTACTTTTAATTTCTTAGAATTTTTTTAAGTACAAATTATTAATCTTTTATCTTTGAAAGAAGTTTTATAAATCCATATGCATATTTCTTTGTATTTTTCCCGGTTTGTCTCCCTTCTATACGAGTAAAACCCACCACTTTACTTGAATTGAGAGATTAATTAAAGTTTTTGTATATTATTATATCACAAAGATTGGGGACTGCTGATAAACCAAGATTTTATCAATATATTTTTATTATACCAACACTTCTCTCAAGATCAAAGGGGCTGATGCATTTTATTTTGGCCTCTAAGTTCGATTAAAAACACCTAAATCCAAAGTCATCTATCTTTTGATAAAACAAAACTAGTTTTGGTTTGTTATAACCTTAACAAACTTTTCTAGAAGCTCTGAATCTACCTTTAAAAGAAGAGATAATTTGATTAAAAGAAAAAGGAAAAAGAAAGAAGGAATTTGTTTGAGGTATAAAGGATTCAATATTGAGTTCAAGAGCAAAGAAAAAAAGTTCAAAGGTTTGGCCATACTAAGTTTAGAAACAAGAAGAAAGAAAAGCAATATCATAAATCTATTCCCATTGAAGATTTCAAACTTGGAAGTTATATTTTTGTAAACTTTGAAAATAAAATTCATAAAACTTGCTGGATTCAAAACCATTTGTTTACTATATAATGCAATGTTTTTTTGAATATATTGTTGTGAAGACTAGTGTCCTGGTAAGTTGATTGAAATCTACCAAATGTGGTGATAAGGTATTTAATGTTTTTTTTGGTTTGTTAATGTATTGTTCCAGACTCCTAGGTTTTCTTTTAATCCTATGGAATGTCAAAGTGTTAGTTTTGAACCTCAGATTGGATAAGCATGTTTGTTATTTTAATTTAAAAGTTTTGAAAAATGGAACTTAATGCATGCTTATGATGATTTGATTTTTTGTTAGTTTTTTTTATTCAACTATACTTGGTATTGATAATGTGATTTTTGAGAACCAAGAGTAGTAAGGTTTAGAGGGCAAAAATTCTATTTTTTTATGTTTAACAGCTTGTTCTTCAATTCTAGGTTTTTTAATAGGCAACGTTCTTCATATTTTTGGGAAAAACATTGCTTTAACCCCATGATTTGGATTAATTTTGATCTATTTCTTTGTAGTGAACCATCTAGAAAACTCGATCAATCAATAATCAAGGATTTATTTGCATCATTAATAAGTTTTATGGGTTTTAATTCTAGGATTTAAGTTTTGAATCAAAACCCATTTTAATCAACCATGTCTTCTCAGTGATAATCAATGGGTTTTGATGCTTGCTTTTCGATCTATATATGTTTACGAATAAAACAATACCTTTTTTTCGCTTGAAATCTAATCTGGGTTGGTTTTCACATTGCTAATTTCGGGTTTGAATATTCTTCATGTTTAATATGTTTCATCTAAGAAACTTTGAGCTTTTATGTTTTTTTATGTTTAATTTATTTTTGGCTCTGGTAATTGTTTTTGGTTTGTTTTCAAGTCAACATCGTGGGTCAAAATCAGGTCAGATATTTAAGACTTTGTTTGGTTGACCACTTTTTTGTATAAAAGGATTTTTGGCCTAAAAAGACCTGTTTTAGCATTTTTCTAAGAAAGAAAAAATGGTTTTTTTCCAAACATGACCTTACAAAAAAAATAATTTTTATATGTTGCATGCAAACCAATCTTTATAAAAAAAATTGCATTTTGATTTACAAAAAATGCGAAAGAAATTAGTGTTGTTTTAAAAAATACCTGTGTTGATTTTTTTAATATTTTTTAATTGAAATGAAATTTGTAAATTTTTTTAAGAATTTAGCTAATATTTTAATAACTCTAAAAATTTTAATTTATAAAAATTAATCACCAACATCCTCGTATAAAAATTAAATCTATAAATAAGTTAGTATTTAAACACCAGAAAAAATTAAGTGAATAATTTTTAAAAATATTTAATCACCAACAATGTGATGCTATGGGAAAACTGTTTAGGTCGATGGTTTGCAACCAAAAAACAATAGAAAAACCCATGGAGACAAGGGAAAGATGATGATGATTTTGTTGGGTGATTGAAGGCTATTTCAAGCTATAGAAAGCTGGTTTGGCTGAAGGTTTTGAGGTCCTTAGGATTTTTTCTCTCTGCATGCTCGAGAACTATCGAAAACGAACAAGGGATTATATATTAATCGTAACCAATATTCCGAATCACAAATATATTATATAATTGTTATTTAAGAGCATTATAATTATATTAAACCTGTAATTTTGAATCACAGTTTATAATAAAATCACGAGTGAGAATAATAGTTATATTTAAAAATATGATTATGAATAATAGTGGTTATGATAAACTATATTATTTTTCTAAATTTTTTGAAAACCTTTTCTAATCACAGTGTTAAAATTTTTTTAAAAAAAAAATCCATGAAAGTGAGCCCTCCGGTTCAGGTTTAAAATGGAAAGTGGAGGACCCCACTGTCACGTCACCTATTAAGAAGACAAATGAGGTTTGCTTATAAAATCTCCTCTAATCCCCTCTCCGCCAATCATCATCCTCCTCCCACGTGGGCATTTAGTATACTATAGTCCTTCTCCCACGTGGGCATTGGGACCCCACTTTATCATGACCTCGTATATTGATTATTTTATTATAAACCGGTGATTAAGTCCTTAATTTGCTCATGGTAACCTGCATCCTGCTGCTACCCCTTTTTTGTATTCCATTTCCATCGCCGTTATCATCAACCTTCAACCCCTTTGGCTTTCTCTGATCTACTCCCTTCTCTCTCTCTCTCTCTCTCCCTTCTTTTTTCCTTGTGTCTTTTCTTCACCTTTCTCTGTTTTAGTTGTTCTCTTCTGATCTTGGTATATTCAGCCTGTTCTGCCCCAAGAATCGTGATTTAATTTCTTGATCATAAAAGATAGAGTAGGGTATATATATATTGTTAGAAGCTACTAGTTACATACATACATATTTATATAAAAAGAGAGGAGGACATGGGTGATTCTTCTGCTTCATACATCCACATGGTATTTCGAGAATTATTAATTTGATCAGTAGTATTATCCATGATGTATAATCTTTTCTTCTTTCTTTCTTTCCTTCTTTTTCTGCATGGAATTAAGCTGTATTCATAAGGTATATGTATGTGATTGATGGTTTTACAGGTGCACCATCTAATAGAAGAGTGCATCATATTCAACATGAGCAAAGAAGAGTGCATGGAAGCTCTGTCCAAGCATGCTAACATCAAACCTGTCATTACTTCCACAGGTACCAGTAGTCATCTTCTTTTCTTTACCCAGTAGTACTTGCACAAAGGCACACTAGCTGACTAACACATGCTAGCTAAACTTAACAAGGTAATTAATTATACAGCCATTTGGAGTAATTAACTTGCGCCTGTGTGTGTGTTAAATATCCCAACAGTATGGAAGGAGTTGGAGAAAGAAAACAAGGAGTTCTTCGAGGCCTACGAGAAGAGAAGAGGAGAGAAAGCTGTTCAGGAAGGGGATAAATGCACGGGATCCAAGACATGAGTGATTCTCATCTCATCTTTCCAGGTT
The DNA here is from genome assembly GCF_000495115.2 of Populus euphratica. NCBI lineage: Eukaryota > Viridiplantae > Streptophyta > Magnoliopsida > Malpighiales > Salicaceae > Populus > Populus euphratica. Next base: position 54,598 of record NW_011499853.1, read on the forward strand.
AATTGAGTAAAATTAATAAATAACGCTGTATTTTGGCTAGAATCTTCCAGTTTGCTATCTGGCCAAACAGTAGCTGCCCCAGCTGGCTACGCCTGAAGGTTCTTTCAGTAATATGCATGGCAACTCTAGGGCAGATTAATATTTAGATAGTAATCCTAGTAAAAATAAGAAAAAAAAAAAAACTCCTATCCAAAATATCATAAGATCAGGCGCCGCACGGTCCTAAAGCGAAATGGACTGCCAAAACGGCGTAGTGTAGCTAGTCCTGTTTCGCTGTAATATTCGGAATTGCGTGTCAACACGTGGGAGCAGTATGCGGTCAGGGGGTTGCATGGAACCACGACACGTTGTGTTAACGTGGCACCGCCCTCTTGACCTCTCTCTTCTATAACGTCTGCGTCCGTTCGCCTCTGGCTCCCTCTGCTTTGTAAATTTTTTTATTTAGCTACCCAATGAAATTTGTTGTGTTGCAATTTGTATGTATATTTTCTCTCATCTTTCTTTAGAATTTTATTTAAAAATCTATTAAAATTAAATTTTTTTAAATAAAATAGATAATGTTTAGTTTGTTTTTTTGGTGCAAAAATATTTAAAATATTTTTCACCAAAAAAATAAACTAAAAATGATCTATTGTGAATCAATATTGAAAAAGAACAAAGAATTGGGGGACCGTTTGGAAGGCCATGGGTGGTCGTTGTCGGAAGCTTTTCGGCATTCGTGTTTTTTGATCAATTAATTAGCTACATGGCTGAACGATCCTCTGGGGAGTGACGGCAACAGTCGTTATCGTACCATTTGATGGTAAGTCTACGGTGAGCAATGCCTGATATTTTCCCCCCCCCGACAATAAAGAATATTCTTGAATCAACTAGTTAAGAATGGATTATTTTTCTTAATAATCTTAAAAACGTATTTCCACGTCAATATGGTATATTTAGAGATTTTTCAAATACTTGTACAAAATCTTTATTAATCAGCAGGTCCACGAAGGTTACAATGTCAAATAATTAAGAGTCACGATCCATGAGTCGCTACAACTACGATTTCTTAGCAGGTCCGTCGCTAGTATTTTCCCACGAGCCTGAGTAGCATCGTGCTCTGAATCTCGGCTCGCCAAGTCAAAAACAAACTCTTCGCGGGTGGGGACCATCCAGCATCCGCGGAACAAGACAAGGGGGATGACAATAACATCTTGACTGTGTTTGTCGCGAAAGTAGTTTCTCATAAATTATTTTTATTTATTTATTATTAGAAAATTTAATTAATACAAATTATTTTTTAGTTAAAAAATTATATTGGTTTCTAAAAAAATATTTTTATAAAAAATTTGAGTGGAAAATACTTTTTAGATATTATAAAAAATTTAAAAATATTATATTA
>NW_011499853.1:56262-194326 GCF_000495115.2 Populus euphratica
TGTTTCTTATTATTTTAATAAACTTAAAAAAATAAAATATTAATAAGTTATTTTCAGCTCATTTTTTATTATATAATAAAATAATAAAAGTATTTTATAACTAATTTTTCATTACACTATCAAATATCAGAAAATAATTTATTTTCCTGTAATTCACTTTTTAAAATAAAACTATTTTCCAGCAGACGTTACATTATCTTTGTCTTTGGAAATGTAGTTTTTTTTAAAAAAAATATTTTTAACATCAGGTTTTTTTTTTAAAAAAATATTTTTAACATCTACCATTAATCTCCAAGCTTATATATCTAAATTTAATGTTTAAATTTTTTTTATATATATATATTATTTTAAATATTTATTTTTAAAATTTTAATGTCTAACACAAGAATTACTTTGAACCCGGAAGAGTTCGTGGTCACTATAGTTTCCCCTGTTAATTAATTTTCTAATTACTTAAGCATATTCTTAGGCAAATTCCAGGATTACTTGCTATGATAATGATTAATACATACGTGCTAAGGAAGTAACCAAGCTATTATTAATGCAACGCCGTGCGCAAGCTTCAAAAATATTTTTGAAATTTTTTATTGCGTTACATTAATTCATTTTAGTATTTTAAAATTATTTTATTATAATATATTAATATTAAAAATAATTTTTAAAATAAATATTACTTTAATAAAAAATATTTTTAAAAATGACTATAATTACAATACAGTATAGAATCATAAAATGGCATCTCAAATCATGGGTAGCTGCACCCACCACTATCTTCTCTGGGATAATAAATTGCTTTATGAGTTAGCAATTACAATCAATCATCTGTAATTGTAATAATTTAAATAATTAGATAATTACAAAGTGCGAGGGCAGATTTTTATGATACATTCGCCTATAACTTGAAACAGTACTATAACTAGTTTATCGCTCCTGCGTTTAAAATATTATGATTTTAATTAAAACATGTAATTAATTTTAATTTAATATATAAAAAAATGTTTCTTTATATCATAAACTCTCATCATGTTCAATAGCGGTGGACCGACAAGGCACCCAAAAACAATTCAAGGTACACTAGCCCAAAAGCAAGATAACAGTTTTACGTGATACATGTACCGCTTCAAAGTAAATATCTTTTCATGGGCTCGAGGAATGCATCTAATTATTTGCTGTAGTTTATTATTAAAGAACTGGAAAAACATGGATGAATGCAGTCGACAGGGGTGTGTATATATATATATAAATGTAGATTTGTTGTTAAAACTATGAATTGAATTATAAAATTATATTATTTTATGAGTGAATATGTATCTAATAAATTTAAAATAAAAACTTGAAAATTAATAAAATGAGATGTATAAAACTAATAGACTTGATTAAAACTATACAAAATCGTGATTTTTCACTTGATTTTATGAGCTTTTAGAGGTATAAATAAATTGAAATCAACTCCGTTCTCGACCTTAGCCTTCTTGCCAAAAGTGAAATGAAGAAGGAAAAAACAAAATAAGACACTTAAATTTCTATTTCTATTTCCATTTGCAAGTTCATTCTCATCAAACCCACTTCTTGCCAGGTTAGCTCTCTTCTCCAGCCCCGTAAAAAACGAAAGAAAGTTTGTGTTTTTTTTTGTGGTAATTCTTTGAATTTGGAGAATATGGCCGATCAAAATCACTGTTGTCTGTGTTGATTCTTGAACCTCTCTTTTTTAAAATAAAATAAAATTATAATGTCATGATTTGGGATTTTTTTTAAAAAAAAAAATAAAATTATAATGTCATGATTTGGGATTAGCCTTGTCTTTATTTTTAAATATATATGAATGGTGTCCTTTCTCAGGAGATAAGCAGGGATGGTTTTCTGGGTTCTTGGCAATGGTTCACTAGCATGGAACCCAGGTTTTGAATATGATGAGAAAGTGATTGAATTTATCAAGGATTACAGGCATGTTTTTGATCTTGGCATGTTTGTGTATTAATATGAAGTTATTTTTTTCAATTACAGTAATAATCTTGGTTTTTTATAGTTCAGCTATTGTTAACAGATCTCATGTTCTGTACGCCAGCTTGCACTGATCGCAGAGGTACACCTGAAAGTCCTGAAAGAACTTGCACGATGGAAAATGCTGGAGGAGCTGTTTGCGTCAGTGGTGGTGGTGGTCAGCCAAGAATGCTCATCTTTCTAGGTTAAATCTTTGTACTGCTGCTCTATCCTGCTCTCAGTAGGCTTTTGTTTTTCCCTGTTTTGTTTCTTATTCCTCTCTTTTCAATTCTTGCAGCGGGAAGCTGCCTCCTGTGTACGGGGAGGTCCCAAAACGGAGGCATGTCCTGTTACTGTGTTTCTAGCTTAAAATTGCTTTAGATTTAGCAGAACTGGCTATTTATTAATTTGACGGTAGAAATGAAACATTGTTTTCAGACTCATCCGGGGTTCATCTGTTTAAGAAACTGAATTTTATGTTATACAGGTTGATCTAGAAAAATTTTAAAAAAATATTTTAAATTTTAATATTTTATATAAAAAAATTAAAAAATACATGTGAATATAAAATATACATATGATAAAAAATAAAATTTAAAAATATTATTTTAAAATATTTTATATCTCACATTAAAAAAAATTATATTATTATGTTATTTTTTTTAGGTTAAAGAATTTAAACAAAAAAAATTATCATACTATATTTAAAAAAATATAATTTTTTTCATATGAATATATAATATTTATAGTAAAGTATTTCAATCTTATATTTAAAAATAAAATATTTTTCTAATATTTATATAATAAATCTTGAAAAGGGTTAATAACCAACTAAAAAATATATATATAAAAAAATTCTAGCTAGTAAAATAAAATATTTTAGGAAAAAACAAATCAAGTTTCAGCTAAGTTTTGTTAAGTCAATCAAGTCATAGATTAACTAAATTTTTATTTATTTTACTCAAACTTGTTCAACAATCTAATAGATTTACTAAGTTAAGGGTATGATCTAAGATGGAGTGGCAATACTAAATTCATAAGCTTAATGCAGTGTAAATTGTGTTTTATAAAAAAAATAATTTTTTTATTAAAATTTAATATATTTTATATGTTTTGAAATGTTTTGATATATTTATATTAAAATAATTTTTTTTAAAAAAAAAATATTATTAATATATATTTTAATATAAAAAATTATTTAAAAAATAACTATAATTATACTATGAAACAAGCATTAGTGTTGGAGTTGGTAAGGAAAATATGGAGTTCGTAAAGAAATATTTTCCGCAGGTTGTGAAAGCAGTAGCTGAATTGTCATTTCTTACATGTAGTGACATCCATTGGTTTCTTTTTGGAGGTATCTGGAGAGGCTATAATGCGATAAAAAGACCCCTGTGGATTTTTGTAAGGTAAGGTAATGGTTTGTTTTTATTGAAGTGTTTGAATTTGCCGGATGATTTCTAGGCTTGTCTCCATGCTCTTTGTCCTCTTATTTATGATCCATTCCTGCCTTTTCCTCAATGTAGGGGAATCCTCGCAACCCCTTCTTTATTCTGTAAATATATATTTTGTTAAAAAATTTATTTATAATTTTAAGTTTACATTATATTATATTTTTTTATGCCTCGCAACCCCTTCTTTGTTCTGTAAATATATATTTTATTAAAAACTTTATTTATAATTTTAAGTTTACATTATATTATATTTTTTTATATCGTGTAAACAAAAATATTTTCAACAACTTGTGCCGTGTATTTTTTGAAATACATCCGGCCTATAATTTTTGTAATTACATTAATATCACTAATTACCCACGGCCAAAACAAAACCATATTTCAACCAAACTTTTTTATTTTTTTATCACGTCTCTTTCTTTTATTTTTTATATCTCCTCTTCCTGTGAAACTTTAGCTTTACTCTAAAATTGAATATAAAAAAATACAAAAATATATGCAACTTAAGCATTACAATTGAAATTAAAGGTGTGATGTTTATAGATTAAATAAATAATTTTTTCAACAAAACATGTATTCAGGTTTTTGATAAGAAGAAATCCCAACTGTAAATTAAAAAGTTAATGCATGTATTTAATTAAATAATATTTTTTTATTTTAATGCACAACAATAAAAAAAACTAATGTAAATCTTGCAAAATATTTTTTGTTTTTTTTTTGTAAATTTTTCTATATTTACATTCACTATTAAATTTTAAATGTATAAAATAAATTTTTTAAAATTTTATAGTAAAATTTCAATTCGATTCAATAATTAAATTAAAATTATACTTGTTAGTATCAAATTATACATTAAAAAAAATAAATCTAGCTGTTAAAGTTAATTATTCCATGAAATAAATGGATGAAGCTCTTATTATATAAATTAAATTGACTAATATCTTATTATTATTGGTTAAACTTCACATTGCTTTATATATCCTGAATGATCTCATTGAATGCATATTTTGGTTTCTTTGCCATTGACTTTGTAATTGCCTCGTCTGAAACTTCTACAATATTTTTTGGTTAGGTGTAGATCACATCATTAACTCTACATGCCAAATATACAAGATAGATACTAATAAAATTGACATAAACCATTAAAAAGCTTAAAACAAAAAAAAAAAAAACAAAATTGAAGTCTAACTTTAAATAAATACAACAGATATGGATGAATTTAACAAAAAAAAAAAAGTTAACGAAAAACCTAGAAAATAATAGTATATTTTTAATATTGTAGTAATAATTATTTTTAAAATGTTTTTTTTGTTGAAAAAAATATTAAGATAATATTTTTATTTTTAAAAATGTATTAATAATATTATCACAATAAAATAATTTTAAAATAAAAAAAAATATTTTTTTAAATAAATACAAGAGGATTATGGCACTATTTAAAAAGGCACTGTAAACCATGTTGTTAAAAGTTAAAAAAAAAAAATTAAATTTAAATTTGATTGTTTAGATATATTAATATTAAAAATATTTTTTGAAAAATAAAAAAATATTATTAATATTTATTTTAATATAAATAATTATTTAAAAAACAAGTATACAAAACAGACTCTAGATGCCTAAATCAAACAAAAAAAAGTGGCAACTAACCCAAATGGTCCATACTCCATATAACATAAATTCAAAACTGGAATCTTGAGTTATTCTTTTCCTTCCCCTCCTCTCCAGGCCAGGGTTTTCCTTTTCTTCTCCTTTTATCATCAGGGTTTTAGCTTGAGAGAAGAAAAAGAATGGAGTCCATTGCGAAACAACCCCTTAATCTCTCTCTCAACCCCCACCGTCCATCATTTCCAAACCCCATCATTTCCCTCTCCTTTAAAACTCCACCTCCCTCATCATCACCCTTCAAACTCTCCACCTCCATCAGAGCCTCATCCTCCTCCCGCATCACCCAACTCAATCAATCCCTCACCACCATCATCAAAACGACTTCCATCGCTCTCACCGCTGCTGCCGTATTATTCTTCACGCGCTTCAACTCCAAACCCGCAATCGCCTCCCCGGTCGCCGCGTCGTCATCCACTGCAGACCCCACAAAAGAACCATCCAAAGAAAATCTCTCGTTTGAAGAACAAGAAAGAGCTCTTCAAGATCATCTAGCTCAAAACCCCAGTGATGTCGAAGCTTTACGGTCTCTCATGGAGGTGAGGATCAAATCAAAGAAACTTCAAGAGGCAATTGAAGTAGTTGACCGATTAATCGAGCTGGAACCAAATGAAGATGAATGGCCATTGTTGAAATCTCAAATTTATACTTACAGTGGAGATTTTGAGTCTGCTAAAGATGGATTTGAAGCAGTTTTGCAAAAAGACCCACTTCGGGTCGAGGCTTATCATGGCCTTGTAATGGCGAATTCGGAATCCGGTGGTTCGTTGGAAGTTGTGTTGAAAAGAATTGAGAGTGCAATGAATAAATGTAAGAAAGAAAAGAAGAACTCGGATTTGAGGGATTTTAAGTTACTGATTGCGCAAGTTAGAGTAATGGAGGAGAAGTATTTTGATGCGTTGAAGGTTTATGAGGAGTTGGTGAAAGAGGAACCGAGGGATTTTAGGCCGTATTTGTGTCAAGGGATGATTTATACTTTATTGAGGAAGAAAGATGAAGCAGAAAAGAAGTTTGAGCAGTTTAAAAAGCTTGTTCCAAAGAATCATCCTTATAGGGAGTATTTGATTGAAAATATGTTTGCTACTAACTTCTTTTCGGAGAAGGTAGAGAGATAGAGGAGTTGAGGGGTGTGGCTGAATGCATTGAGGTTAAGGGTAATAACAAGGTTGTAAATTTTTTCTTTTTTCTTGTGTTGTTATTTTGATTTTCGTTTTCGTTTTGATAAATGCCTTGGATAGAAGTTAGTTAGGTAGTGTTTTAATTTCCATGCTGGTTAGAGGAAGTTTTCGTGAATGACTATCAGTCTCTATTTTTCTAGTTAGAAATGAAAATGGTAATGGATGTGCTGGTTATTTGGGGGAGAATTTTATTTATTTATTTGTTATGGCATTGCATATATATTATGGCTCTGGTAAAGTTGCATCTACTTAGAGCTCAAATGATTATTGCATGGAGATAAAAGTCTTTAGCTATGTCTTATAAGCAAGTTTCTTCGGGGGAATGCGAGATTCTGAATTTGTGGCTTTGTAGAAATGACCATGTTCAGTTGAAATTTTATCTTCTAACTTGTTGAGTCTTGGTATTGACCGTTGATGTTGTTGTATGTCCTGCTAAGGCTATGAATTTGCAAAATCATTTAGTTCTCTTCTACTTGGTTGGGAAGGAGGGTAAAATACTCTATGTTGTGTGCATTTTGAACTTCATTAGCTTCATTAGCAAGACAAAGGTGCCTATTCACCCTTGTACTGGGTGACCCAATTAGGCTTGTTCATGGATGCTAGTTTTTATTTTATCTGAACCCGAGTGCTTCCAACACTCAGAACAATAGCCATGTTAATCATCAGAAACCAGCTTCGTATTTCACTTTGGTTGGTTTTCTGCGTGGTCGTGAAGTGCTAAATTCATACATGTGACCTTTTATTCCTAGTTATCCCTTAGCCAAATCTGAGAGGACTTCATAATTATGACATGACATTCGCTTCTAAACTTGCCAAGTAGAAGAAAGTGAATGCAAATGCTATTCCTCATGATAAAGATTCTAGAATACAAACCATGTTGGCCTTGTTGCTTTTCTTTTCCTCCGCCCCAGTAAATCCTAGTCATGCTATTGTCAACGAATATTAAGTTACTTTTTGGTGAGAATGCGAAGTGGATTCCAACACCTTTTCTGCTCTTTATGGATGAGTACTATGGGTGGGCTAGTGTCTGTTAGCTCCAAATAACAATTCTTAATCGCTAATTCAGAAGTCTGTTAACCCTTGTGATCCTTTAGAAATGGGCATCAAAAGTGCTATTTAAGAGAAAGTGCTATTTAAGAGATGTGGTGAATATCTCGCATTAGAGGCTATATTTTGCTTGCAGGCTATTTATTGTATTTAAATTATTCTTCACAAAGATGTGTGCTATGTTATTTTCACTCTGTACTTGTTAATTAGGACTGAAAAAGCCATTTCTTGAGTACAAAAGTTGGCCGCAGGAGGAATTTATAGATGGCGTTGTGCCACGTGCATCTTCTTTGATTGTTGAAAATGCATGTATGGCTTATACTAAGGTGTTGAAGAGATCCACCATCTCTGCAAATGCTTTGCGCAACAAGGCCGAGTGAGTTCAACTTTGTACCAGATAGGAGGCAAATGCTGGAGTTTGGATTATGGTGTCTTTACTGTAATTTGGCAAATTTGGGGTGATCAGGCTTGGCCATGATGGTCCGTAGTTGTGTTTTCTTCCATATATTTTCTCATTGAGATTTCAGATTATTACAGTTATCATTTAGGGAGAATATTTTAGCTGGTTAAACTCGAAGCTAAAATGTCATGTTAATCCAATGATTGTACAGAATATGTGACCGTAAAGAATTCAGGTTTGGAGCTTGTGATTCGGTTTCAGTTCCATGTGCTACTGCCTTTTTGGATGGTTGAATTGGCAGTCTTTAAGCTTGTGCTGTTAATGACTAGTTGTCGTGATGAAATCTTCATGCAGTGTAAGATTATGATTTAATATCCATTAATTTCGCTTGTCTATTTAATTCATACCAAATGATTCACAACTCAAATTTTCTGTAGCAGTGCGTTGTCATGTTTGATGCTATTCCTTACGTGCATAAAATTCTGCACAAAACAGAGGAATTCACTTCTTGTTGCCCCTCCCTGTGCAGAGAGGCTGTGGAATGTGAAGTGAAGTTTTGATTTTCCCACGTGATTTATCTCCCGGTCCATATAGGGAATATTTGATTAATAACATGCTTGCAACTAAGTTCTTTTCGGAGAAAGTAGAGGCAAGAAATTCAGTCCTGTAGTTTAGAGTCTTCGTTGAATGAATTGAGGCTAAGGGTCGCAACAATGCTGTAAAATTTCTACAGAACGAAGTTGGCACTAGTATGAACCTTTTAGATGTAATTGTGGCAATGTCCATCTCCTTGGATTGTTGAACTTGCAGCTGGAGGGCATAGAGGATTGTCAAAAGCATTTCTGCAGATGCCTGTAAAAACTCTTGGACTCGGCCTTGGTCTATCTACACGGTGAGATTTTCTGGACACCCGATGATAAATCTTGATATTGAGGTTTTTTATTTACAGTTCTTTGACTTGGTGAAGAACCCAGCACTAGAGTTCGCAGTATAGTGTCTCTTCTGTTCTTGTGCAAAGCATGGATGATCAAGCTGGTGCTAATCTTCCTTGTGTTTCCATCTAGTGCTCCCACTAGACACTGTGAAATGTAATTTCTCAGTGTAACTGCAAGTTGTTGCAGGTGTTACTTGGTTCGCACATATTGTAGCTGGATAAACAGCAGCTTAAGGGCATGTGATGCTGCGGGGTGTGACTTGACAATTTGATTTTGTTGAGAGAATTGGCTGAGTCGGTCAGTTCCCTTTTCAGATGAGGACAGACAAGGCATTGCAATATATTGTCACTTTTTACCGTCCATATAATCTTGTTAGATTCACATGTTTTCATCAATCAATCTGGGAACCAAGACACTGTTAATTATGGAATCTCAGATTGTCCACTCCATTTGTCTAAGATGATGGTGAATCTGTCTCTGGGTCACCCACGATACAATGTCCTACGTGAGCTAGAAGCAGCCCGAGTTTATTATGTTCTTCGAGCCCAAGACGTGAGCAGTCTTTCTTCGCGGTTTGAACACTTGATGGTCCGAGCTCGTTTGGGGGTGGAGTGTGATTGGGGTGTGGGCTACAAAATAGAGTGTTAAAACACCAAATGAATTTACCTCCCCATCTTTTGCTCCAGATTGCTCATCACTGAGATGGTGCAGATGCATATGCATGAGTTTCAAACAAAGCAAGCCCGCGCCACTTCCCAGAGGCACTGTATAGCAGGTCAAATCACTGCAGAAACATTTAGAATCCCAGTTCCACTTGGGCGCCTCCATGGGTCACTATTGTTCATAATCAGGACTGAAGCCACTGTTTACAAGTTGAGGCACCCATCACCACGGCGTTTGTTTTACCATCTAGAATAGCTGTGCACGCATGTCTCCTTGAAGGATACCATAACCCGGAATACTTGGTCTTTTTTATAGAAAAAACCCCATTTGTTCTCGTGATGGGAGAAAGGTTCGGTGCGAGTCCCTCCCGCTCTTAACGGAGATTCTCTGACCCTTGTATTGTCTTGGATAGGGTCCTAGTTAGTTTTAGATGGCTACACTGTAATCTCTGAACAGGTCTTGCACGGCTTCTTGTATCCATCTCGGTGCTGTTGGAAACGCGCCAGCGACCAAACACAGCTTAAAGATGACTCCGCTTAGCTCATCCTCTCAAATTTGGAATCTACAACTTTTTTAAGAGCACAATATTCTATTATTAGTTATGACAAGCACAGGGATTTTTATTATTGTAGTTCCTCCTACTTTTCTCGTCTTGTATGGATCTTATAATACACTAAATTTATATATTTTAAAGTAAAAATTATGTCTTAATTGGGCTAGACGCATAGCCTCTAACAGTCCCGAGCGCTTGCAGCTCTAGACTGGGTCTATCTCGTTCATTCACCCCCCCTCACTCTAGATACGCAAGGGCTGTTGAATTTAACACCCTGTTTCAGTCATTTTTATAGATTAAGGACCTGTTAACGTTGTTTGTTACCGAGCCACACAAAGTAATTTTTAAAAAATATATATATTTTTTAATTATTTTAATATACTAATATTAAAAATAAATTTAATATATATTTTTAAATAAAATATATTTTAAAAAATAACTACTAGGCACATATAGATGTCTGCTTGTTATCAATTTTCATATCTAATACTACTGTTTTGACTTGTGGATGCTTGTTTGCATTCTAGATATATACAGACATACAATCTTACCTAAGATGCTGTCGAATTTCTGTAACTTGGGCATTTAATTTTGTGGGTTCAATCTCCAAAAGGGGAATTAAAACCAGTGTGTATAGTTAAACCTAGGTACAGGCTCTTAACTCTGTTTTGAAAATAATTTAGATAATGTTTGAAAGTATGATTCAGTTATATTTTTTATTCTAAAATTGTTTTGATATCCTTGATGAATTTTAAAAAATAATAATAAATATTATTTTAATATATTTTCAAAAAAAATCCTTTAATTAATAAATAACGTCAGTAAAACTCACATGCAAAGGTTGTAAATTGTAACCAGGATGAAAACCAATATGCTTGTAGTGGGTGTCGTCTTAATCAAGATTTGTGTTTCTAAAGATGGCAGATAATTACGGACATTCAAAAGCTATGATTGTTGATCTGGACCTTCAACAGCATTTCTCTTCTTTAGCATGGCTTTTTTTATTTACCTTTCTTCTTTTTGACTCTCTTTATATCCTTGCACAGATGTAATTGCCCATTGATTTGATGAAGAGACTCAATCACAAGTCCATGCTCGGTGCCTTGGCTGTCTCTTGTTTGAGAAACTTCTAATAATCTAGGAGAAACATCTAGTCCCTTTTCCCTTGTCGAGGAGTTCCAAATCTTTCATAATTTAGCCTCTTCAGATTTGCAGCTCTTTTTCTTTCTTGTTTTTGGTTAGCAGCAGCTAAGCCTCTATTATAAAGAGGGGAAAATAAGGATGAAAAGACTCGAATTTGATCATTAAAAGTGTGGTATTGTATCAGAAAAAATCATCGAAAACGTTAATGTTCTTTTTTTTTTGTCGATTAAAGTTATAAGTCATGAGGTTGAAAGGATGAACAATGAATGCAAAAGCGTCAAAACAAATGATCGGTGATAAATATATAGATGATCAGGGATGGATTCTCCCGAGCTTTAATGGACCGATGGTGGTGGGGTTCTTAAGCTTCAACTTTCGCATGCTTCTATGAGTAAACCTTTGGATTCCATCGAAAAAGCATCGGGAAGAACTATACAGGAATGGAAGATGAGCTACCAAGCTAGCTTTAACCTACTTTTATCTTAGGGATTGGAGACAGCAATGATGTTCCTCTTATGATGTCTCTTGCTTCGGTCTCTTGTACACTGAAATAAAGGTTCCCAGACAAATCATGCGTTGTAGGGGAATGGTTGGTGTTTCACATCATATGGTTGAATCATGGACGAAGTTGCCTGCGGATGTTCAGGCATCGGCATATGGTAAATGGTCACCTTCTCGGCTTCTCCTGTACTGGAAATACTGTTTTAGATGCCCCCTTTTGACTTCTATTTTACATTAGGTAGAAGATATTATGCTGCAGAACCATGAATACTGGGGTGGCTCGAGACCATGATAATAATTGTTGTCTTGTTTTTTTTTGAAATATATCAGAATGATAATTTTTAAAGATTATATCTAAAAAAATCCAAAAATTTTCTTGGAATTTTCATGAAACGACGTTCGGAAGGCAACCCTAACGCGGTGAAAACTACTTCTGGGAACAAGACAATGGAGGCGAGCCGTTGTCTGCTACATATGGGGTAAGCTTGAGCAAAATAATTATGGAGAAAGAACATGCCTAGCAAAATAAATCCCTTAATTATGATATTCTATAGCTTGCTTCTTTTACAAACATCCGCAAAATCACGTATGAAGCAGGGTTTTGATTGCAGGTATGAGGAGGTTTCAACTGGATCTGTTGCATGAGAGGTTGCTTGCTTCTTCAAAGTTGTAATGAACTTCATTCAATGCTGCTGGACCTCGTGTCTGCTTGAACCACTGAAATTAAGCCCTGGCAGTCATTTTAAATTCTTAATTGTCCTCGGCTTGTTCACGCTCATGCCTTGACGTAATGGAATCTGCTCGAATGTCAATGCCGCCGCTTATGAAGAGCTTCGAGTAGCCTGGTTGGTACTATAATTAGTTTAGAAATCCTTGGTTATGTGACCAAGAGGCCGGCGGAGCGCTAACCATTGTTAGGTGGTGGGGTTTTGCACTGTAGTACAACTGTAATTTAAAAAATTTAGTTTTTTTTTAATTTAAATTATTTTATTATTATTTTGATGGGTTATTATTAAAAATATATTTTAAATAAAATAAAACGCATTTTAACTTTTTATTAATGACCAATAGCTCAGATTTTTTTGGACAACAATAATCATTATGACAAACACAAATCCACTTTGTAATGTTTTTTAAGGAGTTTATATAATTAGTCATGAAAGGGTTTAATGGTGGTGGACATTTCTAGTGGCTTGAATTTTCATCACCGTGAATCATCCTTAAAGTTTTAAAATATAGTTTCCAGTATAAATTATCAAACGTTATCAAAGTTCAGCATACAACATACATTCTGCATAAGATCATATTATAATTTTATATTTATTGGAAAGTTTTAATTATTCTTTTTGAAACGACATAATTTAATGTTTCGAAATCTATTCGATATTATGGGGAGATATGATTGAAATTACATTTTGTTTCATCCATGCTTTTAAAATTATTTTGTTAATTAATATACACTATAGTTTTACATGAATTTTAATAAAAACTCTCTCTTAAAATATTAATTATGAAAAAAATATAAATTTTAATTTTTCGTAAATCTACCTTTTCAAATTGCGCGCCTGTGTGGTAAGGTGAATTTGACATGGAATGGTTTTTTTTTTTGTTTTTTTAATTCTATCGAAATGAAATCACTGAAAGGTAAATGTACGAGCTTAATTGGTTAAAAAGTTAACGACACAAATCCTATGGACGTAGTAATTTCCCCCAAACAAAACAAAGAAGCTGTCAAGGGTCAAGTCTGTCACCTTCACTGACAAAAACAGAACAAAAAACAAAGATTTTTCAGGTACCAGCCTAGTGGCTACCCTCCATAGCTATGGCAGCTCCTTGCTTCAAAATCAAGATCCCCAAATCCCCTCTCCTGTTCATGGGTTCAAATCAATTGTCAATGTCTTTGATTTCTTTGCTGATGGGATCTTCGTCCCCATCCCAATTTAAAAAAATGAATAAAAAAAGTCTAAAGAATCCAAGAAATGCAGTTTGTGACTTTGTTCACTTCCAAACGTAACAGAGAAAATATTTATAATCTGTGTTTTAAAGATCTATGATTACAATAACCTCAATCATCCAAGACAAGGACAGTAAAAAAAAATCAGAATAATGCGAGCCCATAGACATGATATTACATGTATTTGAAAGTGGTTTTCGTTTGCTGTTACAGCTTTGATTTGTGATTTTTTAAAAATAAATTATTTTTAATATTTTATTATTATTTTGATATTTAAAAAATAAAAAATATTATTTTAATATATTTTAAAGTCAGAAAACACTTTAAAAAAATAAATATACCAAACTCTTAATCATTACCTTATAATGAGAGAAGAAGGGTGATGAGTTAGGTATAAGTTGACAGTAACTTCACTTCTGATTTTATAAATTACTACTGTTGAATTAGGTAAAATACTTGGTATTTATTTGGGTTGGGAGGTGTGTGGTGGCTTTTTTTTAATGAAAAACATGTGTTTTTTACTTTTAAAAGGTGTAATTTGTTCTTTAAAAGAACTATATCTTAAAAAAAAAAACCACTACACTTCTTACCCAAACACATTTTTAGTTATCTAGTGAGACTAAAAAAATTACTAAAAAAGTTCATAATTATTATCAATAAAGTTTATAACATAAAAAAATTTGTAACCATGAATTCAAAAATTCAGTAGTGTATCTAATAAAATTTACAGGGCTTTTATATCTCGTTAAATATCAATATTATTATAATATTATTTTTTCAACCAATTTAAATTATTAATAAGTTAGGCTAAAGCAACCTGATTACTTTAACACCTCTAATCATGACCAGCTCATATAATCAAGACCAAGTTTTACAAAAAAGAAAATCATGGGTGCCACTTTTTTATTTTTTAATAAATATTAACATATTAATATTTTAGATGGACTCAGGTGGTGGCTTAGCTAACCTAATTAATTAAATTCAAGTCTAATATTTTATTAAAAATTAATTTAATATTTTATTTATTTCAAAAATATTTGGATGATGATATTTTGAATTGATATGAGTTAATTTACTTAATTTATAATATAAATCAAATGATAATTTATCATGTTTAAAAACCTTACTTTTTTTCTAATTGAATGAGTAATAATATAAAAATTACGAAGGAGGGTCCTACTCAAACTTTAGATGAAAAAATAATGCAACTAAAATACAAAAAAAAAAAAGATGAAGGTTTGACTACAAATTTGAAAGAACAAAATGAAAAAGAAGAAGAAAAAGAAGAAGTCAGGTGCTTTACCCGGATTCGCATGGCTTGTGTGTCTTGCAAGAAATCCAAGCGCAGGCATGCGCACATGGGTTTGATTTTTTTTTTTTTATGACATGTCATTCATAAATACAGATTTCAACCATTACTGATTGATTGTTGAAAAATCAGGTAAATGTTTTTGGATTTAAAAATTTGTTTTGAATTAAATTTTTATATAAAAAACCTAATTTGTGGTATTAAATTTAAGGGAAAAAATCAATCTCCGATAAGATCAATCAAATTTAAAAAATCTTAATAAATTTAAATATATTTTTTTAATAATAATAAAAATAAAATAATATTTAAGTAAAACTTTAATTATCGAAACAAACTTCTAACATAAAAAATAATATTATGCTTGGAATCTTGATAAATTAATAACTTTTCTTTTCTTTTGTCATTTTTTAATGTTTCATTATCTCCTCTCTCAAATTAATAAAACAAGAAGAATAAAATTTTAAACCGAAATAATACTTCAAAAAAAATATTGTAATATAAGAAAATGAAATTAGGGTACAAAGAAATTTGTCATGCTAATTTAAATTAGCCATGCCACTCTGTTGCGTCTTACATTTTGGTCCTATATAATTGAAGTGTGTTTTCCTATAACAAATAATAAGAAATCGGTCACAAATTTGATTTAAAAAAATGGAAAAACAAAAGTCCAAGAAAAAAACATTGTGCGAATTCACAATACACTCACTTCTCCAAATCTCTTAGTGTTTTATATTATAAAAGACGTATTCTAATCGCCATATATGTACTTTTTTTTCCCTTTGAAACCAAGTCTTTATTAATAAACCGATGACCGATGAGTAAATTGGCTATCAATTCCACCTATGGCAGTATAAAGTGATATTACTTTTTAATAATTAAAAAAAAAACTAATTTGAGAATATGGGTTAGCCGTGCTGTTAGTTCAGAACTAAACAAAATAAATCTCCCAGTAAAAGAAGATGTTAAGAGTACTTTAAATTTTAAAATTCAAAAGCATATGTATCTTGCTTGAGGCTTTATGCGTTATGAACTCTCCTTGTTTTTTCTTTTTCTTTTCCCCTAGGTTTATTTGCTAATATAAGTCATCAATCTTTAAGTTTTTTGTAATTACATCCTAATGTTATAAACTCTATAACTATAATACACCAAATACTTGTTTATTCCTGGGAAACAATTACCTAACTGCCCGATAAAAAAAATTCAAAAAATCATAAAACAAAAAAAGTATTTTCATCACTGAAAACAGTGTTCATGGTTGAGGAAACCATGAAAATATGGACACACGTCCAGATTTGATGCTAGAATAACATAAATTGGATTAATGTATAGGAAATTAAAGGATGAGGACTCAATTAGAACGCAAATAAGAAGTTGGAGTATTTGGTTTCAACAAATTAATTTATGGAATGGAAGAAGCCAATAATATTTTTTTTATTCTTTAAAATGTATTTTTAATAACTACAAATCAAAGCAATTTAAAAACATTAAAAAATCAATTTAAAACAAAAAAAAATAACAAAACAAAAGGTTTAATCACAACGTTAGCGACACTTTCAGGTTTTAACTCGGTCAAATCAAAATCATGGGGCTTTTTTTCTTTTTGCAGCTTTCCCTCGGTTTTAATTTACCTTTTACCCAACGTAAACACGACAAGGAATTAACTTCATTCACGAGGAGAAAGGGAGTGCAAGAGATGCATTCCGAAGCTATGAACTTCCATCTGCCTTGTCGGCGGAGATTAAGACACCTTTCTTTTTTCTTTTTCCTTTTTATTTTTTTTTCTGTTACAGATTATAAGTAAATTTTTTTATCCTATAATTAATATATTTCTGATAAATCATAACTTTTTTTTTAATAATTCAGAATGTTCGGATCAACTTACACATATCATAACTAATCTTTGGATCTACTAAATATTCTACAAGTCTAGTAAACAAATAAAACATTACAAAAATAATAAATTAATACATAAAAAGAATTTAACTCGGGAAAGTTAGAAAGTAAGTTTTATAGCTGGCCACTGAACTACACCCTCAAATGTCTGATAAATAATAACTTAAACATTGTTTTAATTCCATACTTATTCCCAATTAAGCACGAAAATCATCACTTAAATATAGAATTTTGCATGTGTATTTTATCCGTGTTTCCAAGCACGACACATGTTTGGCCTCGATATCAAGTGCCATTGTTTTTACTCCTGTATTTTTACGTGGTGGCTTTGCGCGCAGAAGACGAGTATAGACATGTGCAGACTGCAGCCTGCGGACATCATGGAATTGAATTTTAAGAAAATAAAAATAAAAGCATTCCAATGATCCCCCCATTGGATTTTTTTTATTGTAAACCCTATAAAGTCTATGTTTACAAATAATTCGTAGTGTATATAGTTTATTCGTTTGGAGTAATCATATCAGGAAGTAGGTGAAAATGAAATTAAAAACTCTAAATCAACGTCTGAAGACACTAGATATGACCTGACTTTGCTTAGCTTAAATATCAGCTATTTGACTTGTAATCCACTGCGGGTTCTGTATTTTTTTCAGCAAAAATATGAATATGCGAGATTTCCCAATGTGTTTTTAGCCATATAAAAATTCCCAACAAAAAATTAAAAAGCTCGAGTATGTTTTTAATTAAATAAATTGATAATTATCTATGCTAATTAACATAATAAATAGAGACTAAAATGTAAAAACATAAAAGGTAGAACAACTTTATTTATTATACCAGATTTTTTTATTTTATTAAATGATTATCCATGTCAATAAAAGTTGCTAGTGATAATAAAATACTAAACTAAAAAATTAGAAACATGGATGCAAATAAATATGTTTGATCTCTCAGTTGTATTTAATCACTTTGTTTTTTTAAAAAAAATATTTAATCAAATGATTATCCATATCAAAAAAACATCAAAAAATCTTTAACGATGACAAAAAAAATACTAGAAAAACAAGGAGATAGAAGTGGATCTAGATATTTGATATTGAAAAATAAATTATATTTATAGTTATAATAATTTTATTTAACCAAACAATAATAAAAACAAACACACTATAAAAGCAATTAAATAAAAAAATATTATATAAAGTTGTATATATTTTAAAAAATATATTATAATTTTATTTGAAAACCAAGTAAAAAAATAAGTTACTTTTAAGCAAAAACTCAAAAACAAAGCTTGGGTGCACATGCTTGAGCTATTTTTTTATTGAGGGGTGGATAAGTGTCTTTTACAACAAAAAATTTTTTAAAAAAAAAGGCAACACATTTTTTGTATTTTCCTAAATTTCAAGTAATGTGGTAACTAAAAAATTAGTGTTGATGGTTTTGTTTTACTTTAATAACTATTTACAATTAATTTTTATTTGAAACATATTACTAGATTTATATATAGTCTCAAATAATTTAAAAAACAATTTAAAACTCAAAAACTTCTTAAACTCATATATATCATCTCGTGCAATGTGAAGGACAAATAATACCTAGGATAAACTCCCTTTATTAAATAGAAGTCATTAATATTAAAATCAATATTTTTCATGATTGGAATTAGTATCAATAATAATTTTTTCTTTTTATCATTAAAATATAGTGATTCATCTCTCTGCTCTCTTTTATCATAGACTATATATATATAAAAAAAAATCAAGTCATTGACCAAACATGAATTTTTGACATTCTAAAAGATCAAGAATGCATTATCTATAAAAATAAAGGATCGAAGTGTAGTTTTCATGCTATCTTCGAAAACATTACACATTTCAAGAGCTTTTTGAACTCCGATGATTTATCTTTTAATTTCATTTTTAACTAAGAAACTAGAAATAGTTTGTTTTTTATCAGGATCAAATCATCTAGAATAAAAGTTTGATGATTCAAATAAAAACAAATTGCCAATAAATCCACAATAACACACGAGTGTTTGAATAATACTTTCTCAAAAATATATTGGCTATGCCTTTTGACGCTTAATGTAATACCTCCTTAGATTATTTTAACAATTTTTATATCTATTGAGTTTTTTTACTAATTTTTTTTTGTATTTTCCTATTTGACTTGCATATTAATTTTTAAATGTCATCATAATAATTTTATAAATCATGTTTAAAAGAGTATAAAATATAAATTTATAAAAATCATTCTTCAAACATTTTCCATTAAACCACGCAAGCTTTATCCAAAGAAAAGCGCTTTAATTCTCTCAATTACAGGAAACAATTTTTGTATGTTAAAAAAAAGAGTAAAATAATTAAATTACTTTAAAAATTAAAATTTATTAAACCGAGATTTTTAGTATTTTTTATGTTAGTTTTTTTTAATAATCATCAAGTTGATAAAAAGACAATTTGATATTTTAATTAATATAAAACATGTATTAGTTATTGCATTCAAACAAGATATGAAACCGTGCATAATGTGTGAAGGTAACCTAATTGTCTTAACGCTCCTTTCTTTTTAGATACCATGTGTGATGTACCGATTTGTGATGTGACGCCAATAATTATATTTTTATTTTTTCTATTTTCTTTATTTTCACACATGACCCTCATCCAGATTTTTAAAGTAACTTTTCAATTTGTTTTTCCTTTAAATATAGTACATGTTTTTTTTTTGTTTTTTTTATTTAAATGATTTATAAAATAAAATTTTATTTTTAATTTTATCCCTCATCAACTTGTTCACCTATAAAATTATGCCTTATACTTTTGATCGGTATTTATTTTATTTAAAATAATTCATAAAATTTGATTTAGTTTCAATCTCATTATTTTTTAATTTTTTTATTTACTAGGTTCGATCTTTATTCTTTTAATAATCTTAAAAAAATTTAAAATATTAATAAGTGATTTTTTATGACATAACTAAACACTAAAAAGTGTTTTTCAACTCAGTTTTTATGATATTATTAAACATAAAAAATAATTTATTTTTTAAAAATCTATTTTTCATATAAATTACTTTTCAAATAAAAAAATTATTTTTCAGCCAACACACCTAGCTGTGGCTTGGTACATTACATGTTTGGTAATGCAATTGAGAGATACTTTTTCCTTAGCGAAGATATTAAAATATTTTTTAAATACTTTTAATTTTGATATTTTTAATACAAAGATATCAAAATTAACAAAAAAAAAAAAATTCAAATCAGTGTCAAATTAATATTTTTCTAATTCAAGTATATTATGAGAAATATTGCATAATAACATCAAAGAATACCACGTATCTAAATAATTTATTTTTTATATTGATAAGGTTTTGCTGGATCCCAAAGCCAATGAGGCATCTCAAAAAAATGAATGAAGATTCCGTATATGCAACTCTTATCTCAAGATGTACCACACCACAACGTGAAATGTTTTTTTTTTTTTATCTTGATTAATTAACCATCCAAATTCACTTTCTCGTTCTCTATTTCCTGCCATATAAAATGAAAATAAAAAATAAATTCCAAATAAAAAAAAGAGAAATAAAAAGAGACAAAAACTAAAATACAACCTCCAGTAGCACCCTTAAAAAAAACCCACAAGAAAACGTGGCAGCCAGTCGCTCTCCACACGTGTAGCCAAAATCATGGACACGTGGGACTACTTGCCCGCTCTCACCTTCACTCTTCTGTCAGTCTTCGTTTTTTGAATGTTCAAAAAAACCACACCCCCCACACGCACACTCTCTTCGACAGTTCTAACGGGACACGCTCTCTCTCTCTTTGTTATCCGCTGTTTTCTCTCTAGGTGTTTTTTGTTCTTTCTAGAAAATGTTTCTTTTTTTATCCTTTTCTTTTAATTATTTTCAAGATCTGGTAATACTACCTGTCTTTGGAAATAAAGAAGCTGAAAAAAAATTAATTTAAGTGTTTTTTTTTTTATTTCTTAAGTTCAGTTATATGATTTTCTTGGATCCTTCCTCTCTATTTCTCGCTTGCTTCTTTGCGGGATTTCCGATCTAGATTTCTGCTGCTGCTGCTACATTGCATTGCACTGCATGTTTTTTTTTTTTTTGAGTGATAATAATGGAGAGATTTCAGCTCAGAAGGTCCAATTCCTCGCTTATTTCTCCTCTTCATAGTCATAATCTTAGCAGAGAAGGTAATTGTTTTGTCAATTTCAAGCTTAGAAATGTTGAAGTGGCTGTTTTCTTTCATTCTTCTCCTACACTTTTCTCAGCATCCAAACAAAGTCTTTTTTCATTTTTTTCCCCTTTGCTGGCCTTTTTTATATTGTTTTTTAGGAAAAAAAAAGTAATGCAAAAGAAAATCAGTTTGTTTTTACTTGTTTTTTTCTTAAGATTTTGCAGGCAGTCAAGCTAAATAATAGTCGAAATTTCGCTCATTTGAATGCATTTTTAGTCTTTGATTGAAAAATAAAATAAAATTATAGCATTTATTCTTCGGTTTTTTGCTCATCATTTTGGTTCCTGCACTAAATAACAACTAGATTGAGCTTTGGCTTTGTTTCTTTGGTTTAGTTAAAGTAAGTTTTTGATTGAATTACTTTATGACCTTTTATTTATTTATTCTATGGTGGTATTGGCATGATTATTTTGCTTGTTTCTTTTACTAACTCAATGGCTGTAACAAGCTATGATTGCAATTCTTTAAAGTGGTTTCTTTTCAATTTAGACTAATTATTATTCATATTCTATTTTGGAACTTTTATTATTATTATTAATAATAAAAAATAATCTTAGTCCTGCGCTTGCTATTTCAAGTTTGAGGACAATACCTTCTGTATATTGTGGAAATTCACAGGACGTTCTTTAACTTCGCATGCTCAGAATGACACTTCTTCGATGATTTCTTGATTGGATTAGTTAACTCTTGCAATTTTTGTGTCTTGACTCTTGCTATCCCCCCCTTCCCTTTTACTTGCAACAGCAATCCTAATGTTGTACTGGCAATTCATTTCCAGGAAACGGGCTGGTCGGAAAACCGAGAAACTTCCCAAATTTGGCCTCTGATTCTAGTTCTCAGAGCGGCGACGATCTGGTGTGTGTTGATTGATCTGCTTCTATTTATGATTTCTCCCTTTACAAAATTGATTGAAAAGCAATCCTGCCCAGCTATATGAATTAGGAATTTCACCTATGTTAGCTTTCTCTTGTATCTATTTATTACTTGTATTCATAGTTGTGATTTGAATCATTTGGCTTCTGTAGTTCACTTGTGAGTTGGGGCGGAGATCTCCAAAACAAGCAGCTGGAACACCAATAAAAAAGTTATTAGAAGAAGAGATGTCAAGAAAATCTGATTCCAAAAGAAGGTCACCGAGTGTTATTGCCAGATTGATGGGCCTTGATGGGTTACCACCGCAGCAATCTTCTCATAAACAACAAAAGAAGTCCTTGGAGAACTACACACAAAGGATGGTATTGACAGAGAAAGCTCAAAGAAACAATGCCTCGTATGGTCGGCGGTCATCCAGAAAAAGCTCGAAGGATGAGCAAGAATTTAAAGATGTATTTGAAGTTTTAGACCCATCAAAGATAGATAGTAGTAGTTACTCGTCACGGGGAACTGCACACTCAAAGCTCTCAGCGGCAGAGATGGCATTCATTCAGCAGAAATTCATGGATGCTAAACGGCTTTCAACTGATGAAAAGCTTCAGAATTCAAGGGAATTTCATGATGCTATTGAGGATCTGGACTCCAACAAGGATCTTTTGCTGAAATACCTTCAGCAGCCAGATTCCCTGTTCACAAAGCATCTGCATGATCTACAAGGTGTCCCTACACAATCCCATTGTGGTCAGACTCGCATATCAGCTATGAAGCCATCACATCCTCCACACTGTGGGAGCAGTGGCCTAGGCTCCAATGTAGAGAGGCAAACTGCATTGAAGAATCGAAGAAATTCCCATGTTGATCCTGCTAGCCACTCTCATGGCAAGCATGGAGCTCAAAACCCAGTCGAGTTGTCAAAAATTCAACCGGATCAAAAAGACGAGTCCGCCATTCTCCCTACAAGGATTGTTGTTCTGAAACCAAATCTTGGGAGAACGCAGAATTCTACAAAAAATACTTCATCACCTCAATATTCTCGTGCTTCACCTTTAGATTGTAGGCAACACACCGAACCTCCTGGTATCAAGAACAGGGAGGTGGTGTCATATGGAAAGAAAAAGTTTCCTGATGATGCAGGGCCCTCAAGGTATAAGTCTAGAGAATCTAGAGAAATCGCAAAGGAAATAACTAGGCAAATGAGGGAAAGTTTTGGCAACGGCTCCATGAGTTTTTCAACACCTGCTTTTATAGGGTATGCAAGGGATGAGAGTTCGCCAGACATGTCTGAAAATGAGTCTGCAAATGAATCAGAGGAGACAACAGTGACTTCCAGAAATTCCGTTGATTGGAGCAACCGATACAGACCTTCATCATCATGCTCTACCGAGTCATCAGTGAGCAGAGAGGCCAGGAAGAGACTTTCAGAGAGGTGGAAAATGACTCATAAGTCTGTGGACATGGGAATCGTTAGTCGTAGCAACACACTAGGTGAAATGCTTGCTATCCCAGATTTGGAAACAAGGTCGGGAAATTCAGATGCAATGATCTGCAAAAAAGTATTTAGTGATAAAGGTGATCGCAAACATGGAGCAGTTAGGAGGGATGAACCTTTGGGTATTAGCAGCAGGGAAGGCTGGAAGGATGTTGGTGCCGGAAATCTATCTAGATCAAGGTCTGTGCCTGCTACATCTACTGTTATCAGCAGTCCTAGACTAGGCATGCGCCATGAAAATGTATGCCATGACAGATATATAATCCCAAAGCAATTGATCCAGCAGGAAAGAAACAGAACAATAAAAGGCAATTTCAGTAAGAGAGAATGTTCACCTTCTAGAAATTCCAGATCCCCTACTAAGAATTCTCACATGTCTAGCTGCTCATATAGAAATCACAGTGACACTTTCCAGGAAGTTAATTTTGGTTTGGATCAAGTGCAGAGCGAGATCGCAGAAGATGATTCACTTGAACAAATTTGTACAGTTTCTGAGACACCAGATTCTATTGTCACAGATACAAGTTTAGTTGTTGAAAATGCGGTGGATGTGGCAATTGAGAACAAAGCCATGCCTTCGATGCCTATTAACCAAGAATCATCAACTTATATGTTGGTAAAAGGCGATTCCTCTACTAGTGATCTGGAAGTTTTAAGTTCACAGGTACGGTTCTTATCTTTAATGGATGACCTTTGTGCATGCTGGCATATTATGAGCACTGTAGATAGAAACTTCGAGCTATAGGGTGTTCTTCCTATCAAATCCCAATGTTAAGGAAAGGAGAATTTTGCCTGTTTATTTTCTTCTCTTTCCTAATAATTTTCTACTGCAGTTCAGAAAATCAGTCAGTCAGATGCGTATGGTTTTTGACTCGTGACGTCTGACTTAAACGTTTGATTTTCCCTTAGATTGGAGTTTCAGTTCGTGGAATTATATCAATATTAGTTTTAAAAGTAGATTTTTAAATATTCGAACAGCTATGTGTTTCTTTTCTTATATTATACTCATGCCAAGATTGCATTCTTTAATATTTTGTTTCAGAAAAAAAGTTCATTTTTTCTCCTACTATGTGTTTCCTTGAGCAATACCAATCATTTGCTATGGCCATTAATCTAATTCAGCTGCAAGCTCAATATAGAAGCTACCTGGCTTCTCATTTCAGTAAATTTTCTTGTTTGATAATTTGGACACCTTTATGTCAGATAACTTTCTCGCACTGTCTGTAGAGGCAATTGTGGTTAAGCGCATGTGTTGTGTCACAAAGTGCTTTTTGAACAATTCAAATATGATTCTGTCTTTGAGATATCTTTAAATTAGATGACAGAATCCTGGTGCTCTTGCGTTAGTATATATCTATAGAGATACAAACACTCAAGCATGCACATCTCTTCCCTACTTTCTAGGATATATATGTTTAACATTTGCTTCTTTCCTGAAAGCTCGAAGTATATTTTCTTTCAAGTGTGTCTTTAGTTGAATGATCCAAAACAATTTGGTGCTGGTTTAATTGACCTCCTCTGTTGTATATATATAATGAAATGGATACTTCAATTCTACATAGTGAACAGTTAATCTCAGCACTTGTTGGTGTTTCAGAAACCATCAAATGGGCCATCCGATAAAGGTTCAGTTTCCATGCAGCAACCTGTAGCCAAAGTAGAATCTCCAGCATGCTCGAAGGAGGCTGATCAACCCAGTCCTGTCTCTGTTCTTGAAACTCCTTTTCCAGACGACCTGTCATCTGGTTCTGAGTGCTTTGAGAGTCTCAGCGCTGACCTGAATGGTAATCTTGAAAAACTGTTTAGCTTGTTAATTCTTCATTCATTGGTTGGTCTCCACCCGGGATTTGAATCATTGCATTTGAATTGTTCAGTTTGCTTTTTCATTGTAATTAATATTTGTTTGCATTTTTCATGACTCCACTTGGAGTTTCTGAGCACAAGTTTTTATTTAGTATGTTGTTGCTGAAAGAATAACAATGAGGGGACAAAATCATTCTATTACTCCGAGTATAAATGTTTTGAAATCTTAAATAATGAGGTTTTTGTTGATTTAATATGCTAAGACCAGTCATTCTTTGTCTTCATTGGTTTGTGGTTTCGCCACTATAGATAAACCAGTATCTTTCTCGTAAATACTGCATTCTCGAGTGAGACCAAAAATGGTGTTGATTTTGAGAGAGAAAAATCTTCTGCTGCAAAAATTCAGCCATTGATGGGAATTTACGTTTTCATTCCTATTATTGCTGCCTTGTTTAAATTTTTTCCCCTTCCTGTAGGACTTCGGATGCAGCTTCAACTACTTAGGTTGGAGTCAGAAGCATATGAGGAAGGACCCATGCTCATCTCAAGTGATGAAGATGCCGAGGAGGGCCCTGTTGGATTTACAGAAGAGAGACAAATAGCTGCCGAGAGCAAGGAATTTTCCTACATAGTAGATGTATGTTTAGGCTCTGGTATTAATGATGCTGATCTCGATACTTTTCTGAGAACATTGCACTCCCCAGAATGCCCTGTCAACCCCTTGATATTTGAAGAACTTGAGAAGAAGTACTGTAATCATGCATCCTGGCCAAGGTCTGAAAGGAGGCTGCTGTTTGACCGTCTAAACATAGCCCTTCTGATGATTTACCAGCAACATGCAAATTCACACCCGTGGGTGAGGTCTGCAACTATGATTAATCCCAAGTGGATAAAAAATGGACTCAAGGATTGTCTTCGCAAATTGATTGGTAGCCAAGTTACAACAGCTAACGAGGACGTCGCAGCGGACAAGATACTGGAAGGGGAATCGCCGTGGTTGGATGTGAGGGAGGACGTTGATGTAATAGGTAGGGAAATTGAGAGGCTATTGACAGAAGAGTTAGTAAGAGAGCTAGTAGCAGTGTAGGCACACGAGTTCCTTTGGATTTAGGAGGGTAACGTATACTACGGAAATGTAGGAATGAAATCATCATTTCCTTAGATGATGAATAAATTGATGAACTCCTCTTTGCATAGAAAACAAAACCCCCATCGCAGATTTAGAGAAGTAAAGCAAAATGAACTCGAGTCCTGAGTTTCCATGATTGGTTAGCCGCCCGGCATCGACCTAGGTGCCCTAACGTAGTCGTCGTTTTAACTGCGTAGGCTCAAGCCTGCTCAAAATTTTTAGTTCTTTAGAACTTAACATTTAATGATTTTGTGTAGGTAATTTTTAAAATGTGTTTTACTTAAAAATATATTGAAATAATATTTTTTATTTTTAAAAATTTATTTCTGACACTAAAACGTCAAAAGTTAATTTTGATTTGCTAATTTTCAATTATGTTTGAGCAAATATTATTCAAGGGAGCAAAAGAATCAAATAAATGTAAATACTGCTAAAATTATTTTAAAATAACGATTGGATCTCAATTTTTTTATTGATAAAATCATCTCTAGCACTTCATTTTCTGTGTGTGTTTTATATTATCTTTTTCACCAATAGTGAATGCTAAAATATTTCTTTTAATAAAAAAATTATTTGAAATTTTATTTTATGCTTATGAGTACTGAGTTTTCATAGATCACTTCCTATTTGCTTAAACAGTACGTAAATCTTGATTTGATTTGTTATGATTCATCATAATCTAACTTTCTGTAGAAAAGAATTATAAGCATATATATAAATGTGTGCGTGTGCGTGTGTGTGTGGAGTGGAACTTCCAAGGCCCAAAGGTGGTGTACAAATCCAGTGTGCGGGTTAGAGCATCATTTTCAATTTCATAAAACGCATCTCGGCATATGTATTTCCTAGCCCATTGGCACATATTAGGCCTCAGAAAGAGTAAATTATTTTTTTAAAATATATAAAAAAATCAATGAATTTACCAATCAGGATGACAAGAAAAACTTATAGGAATATTTATGAAAATAAAAAAAATTAAAATACCTTACTAACTTAATATTAAATAATAAAATTAATTTTAAAAAGAAAAACCATGTGAATTCGAGTTAACTAACCAATCTCGCAGTATAAGTCATGAACGTCATCAAATTCAATAATTTTTTTATCTAATAAATTATTTTTATTTAAAAAAGATTTTTTTATATGAATTATTTTTTTAAAAAAATAAAAACCATGATTGGTGCATGAGATTCAGATAGAAAAGGTATGTTATTGATAACAAAAAGTCATATCGCAAAACATAAATAGTGAAATTATATTTATTTAAATTAAGGGACAAAAAATACATTCAACCAAAAAAAATAGATTAGATGTTGTGGCTTCACATGTTTAACTTGCAATCCAGGTTAAGAACTTAATCTGGTTCTATATTTTTTATAAATTTATAGTTAATCTAAATATACTAAAAAAATTAAAAATAAAAAGAGCCCATAAATAGTCCAATCCTCTAGGCTTGTGAAAAGGTAAAAACACAAGTGCATAGGGCTTTAAATCCATGCCTTCAATTGTACCTATGGTCTTTTATTTATTAAAAAAAATAGATAACTTGTTATATGCTTTTATTTATTTTTTTAAAAAGACAGATGACATGTCATATGCGAACCTAAAATTTAGCTACCATCCATTGGAGTTGATGAAAAATCGAGCCTATGAGTTTTTCATCCAAAAAAATTATTTTAACCCGAAAACACCATACATACACTCTTGAAGCATAAAAAAACCAACATATCAATCTAATAAACAAAAAAAAGTCCAAATCATAATATTATCCGAATATAATTTCTCATTCTTGACTTAGTTCTAGTGTTTTAGGCAATATTAATGCTTAAAATAACCACTATAAAACTCCAATCATCAAATGAATTTTGTTGATATCAATTTCAACCATTTTGATGGTTAACATATGTGTCAACAATGACTTTATCTTTTTAATTTATATTCCAATGACTCTTTATCTCTCTCATCTCATAAAAAAAAAATAACTAAAAAAAGGAGGAAAATGAAGTTTGGTATAAAGTTGAAATTTTTGACAACTAAAGGGACCAATCATTTATTAACTAAAATGATAGGGGATCAAACTAATATATTTAGATAAAATTTGAAGTTGTCACATTTTTTCTCCATGTTTTTCACTTTGGTCCTTTATGTCTTAACTTCACCTTATGTTAAAAAAAGATGTGTTTGGCTATTAATTTGGGCTAAAAAAGGCTAAATCATGCAAAAAAATAATAATAATCAAGGAATAAATTAAAAAATTAAAAAAATTAATTATTCCAATTCATGGTGATTTGTGAGCATTATCACAATGCAACATCAAGAGTAAAATAATCACATGACTTAGTCTTTTTATAAACGATTTCTAACTTTCTAAATAATATAAGATAGTTTAATTTGCAATAGAGGAAAAAATGAATAAATTGGAAGAACTCTAATTTTTTATTCTTCAATTATGAAAGCTAAATAATTATTACAAATGGTGTATTTATGAATTGGATTGCCAACATGATTACCATTATATTTTTTCAATAATTACAAAATGATTAGATGATTAAACAAATGTTTTGTTTAAAATCATGCAAACATATTAAAAAATGATAATCTTGTAATCATTACAAAAATATAGTATATATACTAAGCAAATATATAAATTTGTAAAAGATATAGGAAAAATAATGTACTTGTTGAAATCCTTAAAAAATATCCAATATAAAAATTTTGTTCTTGTCAATGAGGAATCATCTATCTTTAAAGTTTATTTTATTATTCATTATATAGTGCAAAAAAACTAATTTCAATAAGCCTCATAAGGTTTCAATGAACTCAAAGAAATTATACTTAATATTTTACCACAAAGATCAAATCTAAATTCTATAGTAAAAAAATATGTAAAAGAACACATCTAAGAAAAAACCAACAATAAAGGGATAAAATAACTCAAGAGATTTCTCAATCCATTTTCACCCACCTAAGACATGTATTTACAAGACTTGAGAAACAAAACTTTAATTACTTATAATTTATGAATCTTTAAAACTCATTGTTAATGAATTACTCATAATTTATGAATATTTATTAATCATGATAAATGTTTGTAGTTCATCAATTATTTATAACTCATGAAGTTTCATAGATATATTTATTGTTATCATATAATTAATATATGATTTAAGTACTAAACATTTTATAAACTAAAATAAATTATTGATTAAACAGGGACTTAATAGTAAAATATTTTTCAGTAATCAAATCCAAGCTTAAACTCATGAGCCCACTACCTAATCCAAAGAGCTATTTTGAGCTTGAAACTTTTAATATTTCAAGTTTTTTTAAAAATAATTTATTATTTATCTTTAATTAATTTTTAAAAACATGTTTATATTCCATGTTAAATTATTAATGTTGGATTATGAAATCCAACATGATTTTAACCCTAAATACGAGTGAATCTCACATTTAATTTGGTCTTAAAAAGCTCATTATATATTTTTGTAAAGCCAATTCCAACAACTCCCTCCATGAATAGAAATTGACTAGCCAATATGAAAATTCAATGAATTCATAAAGACATATTAATTAATTACTGCATTAGGAAAGGTAACTTTCAACTTTGAATTTTTCTTAGTACTTTATCTATAATGCATACTTACCATATAATGCATACTTACCATTGTATATATTACTCTATACCTTTTTAATTGTAGACTAATTGTTGCAATGCATATAAATTGTTGGTACTAGTTTTGACCAACATGAAATATAAGAGTTTTATTAAGAATAAACTTATCTTGATTTTATATCTCGGATCATGAATTCAGTGAGTTTACTAAGATTGACTTAGATTTTTTTTTTATTTTAGTTTTTTTAATTTTATTTTGCATTGTCAACACTTAATTCATTTGAATTAAGCTTCATGATTTTATTTAATTTTTTTTAATAGATTTATCTTGATTTCACAACTAAATCATAGATTTGATTTGTTAGCTTAGATAAACTTGAGTTTTTTTTTTTATTTTTTTTTTTAATTTTGTTATTCAATATTTTATTTGCTAAAAATTAAGATTCATATTTTTTTTTATTTTACTTTTTATGTGATCATTTCATTATCATTTAATTTTTATTTTGTTAATAAATAAGTTCATTAAAACCTTTTAAAAATATTGAAAAGATTTATTACCAAGCATTTCTTTTTGTATTAAATCATCATTAATTTCTTTTTTACTTTATTGTTGTCGTGCTTTTTTTGCATCTCTTTAACTTCTTTTTTTTATGCTAGGAAAAAATTAGTTTGGCTGGCAATGCAGTGGACTATATATTTGGTGAAGTTCTAATAAATAATTTATATTATTCTTTATAAATCTCACTTGTCATTCTTATAAACTATTTTCACCTTAAATCATTCATTGATTAAATTACAAAAGGAGAGGAAAATAACACATTGGAACACACGGGCATACAATATTCAATCGATGAGAACAAAAATAATTGCTATAAATAATGCTTGGTTTGCTAACACGATTGCCAGGACGTTGCATTAGCACTCAACTATATAGCACAATATTCGGGCCCTCATTAATTACCCCCGATTTAAAATGATGGCGGTGAAGGTATCTCGGAAGGAGACTGGTCTTTAGAGGGTCCAGTACTGGCAGGCCTGGGAGACGGTGGTGGCGGGCTAGCAAAGAAAATGGCACCCTTGGGGATTAGGGGTGGTGGCGGGCTAGCAAAGAAAATAGCACCCTTGGGGATTGGGGGTGGTGGCGGGCTAGCAAAGAAAATAGCACCCTTGGGGACAAGGGGTGGTGGTGGGCTATGTAGATGGTAAACGGGAATTCTGTTGAGGAATGAAGATTGTTGCTGGCTAGAAAGATCACTGGCAACCTTTAAAGACGGGCTAGAAAAAACATTGGCACCCTTGGCAGGTGGTGGCGGTGGGCCGTGTATATGGTAAAAGGGTATTCCGTTTAGGGATTGGGATGTTTGCTGGCTAAGTAGTGGCCTGGCATTCGTGGGAGAGAAGGCAAAGCCCGTCCTGGTAAGCAAAACCATTAAGGCGATGAGTAATGGTTTCATGGCACCTTCCACCACCAAGTCTACCATTCTTTTCTGTTTCTTTCCGTCGTTCAGTCCTTGATGCATTCTTAAATACGAGTCCGCCTCCTAACTAAAGGTGGAGGCATATCTGGTTTTAATACTAAATAACATGTAAATCGATAGAACTACAGAATTGACTGGTTTGAAAGATTTGAGATATCTTAGCCTTTAATTTCTCTTTTTAAGTTGCCTTTTATTGTCTTCGATTTTGATGCCATCACTACAAAATCTTGATACGGACATGGAGACCACGCCAAGTGGGATCCAGATACATTCATCTAGAAAGAAATAGTGTGCTCACGTCATGTATTGGGATAGTTCTCAGAATTTATTTTTATTTTAGTTTTTTTAATAGGTATTTTTGGACATGGTAGCTATTTAAATTATAGAAACATATAGTTTGTTTGGCAGATTTTCCTTTTGTTATTCATGTGTCTTTTTTTTTCTTTTTTTGAGAAAAAATGTGTTTAGTTTATTAATAACATGTTTTTTTGAATAAAAAGTAGGACAATTAAAGTAAAAATTTATAAAAATATTAATAATTTAAATTAAGTAAAAATGTATCTCTTCAGTTAAAACTTCTTCTTTTGTATTCATGTCTTTCTCTCTCTGTCTTTTTTTTTTAAATGTAAACATGTTTTTATTTATTTATTATAAGCATTGTTTTTTAAATAGAAACCTAACCTGGTCTGAAAGGAAAGTTTTAAAAAAAATTATGAAATTAACCTGGTAAAATAAGTATTTTATTCTTATTGAATATTTATTAATATACTTCTTAAAATAAAATTACATACAATGTTCATATCAATTTATAAATTAATTGTTCATAATACCATAAAAGCTATAATCAATTTGAAAACTATGATAAAATGGGAAAATTTTTAAAAATCATTTTAATAAAGTTTATTTTAGTGAGTTTTATTCTAAAAAAAAAAAACTAAAGGGGCATTTAAAAATAAGACCAGGTGCCTAGATCTAATGGATGTAAAATAATAATAATGATAATACAATCACTACAAGAGGTGGTAGTGGAAAAGGAGTGGCAATGGTGGTGGAGGAATAATAATAATAATAATAATTATAATAAATATTTTATTTATTTTTTTAATAATACATCATTACCTCTATCAATGGTGGTTGGTGAAGAATTTAAATACAGTGATGACTGTAGAGGTAGTTAATATACAACGACAAAGAAATGTTATGTAATTCTTTTGAGAGAAAAAAAAGAGGGTTAATGGCTCAATTTGTCCTTATATGATGAGATTTCTAGAGAGATTTCTTTAATTTGCGCATGAAATGCAAGTAATTGAAAAGATTTTTCCGGTTTGGTAAAATAGAGTTTAGTTTTATTGTTAAGAAATAAATGAAACTTTGAGGACCAAACTAAACACTCAAACAAAAAAAAAATGCTCTTTTTATATCTTTAATGTACATAAGGTGTTTTTAAAAATGAGCCCCCCGAATTCTTTTGTTTTTTTTTTTTGATCCCTTTAGTTTTTGCATTTTAAATTTTAATCCAATAATTTATTTTATTTATATCTCAGTTCTATTTAATTTTTTTTAAAAAAAGAATGTTCCTAAAAACAGTGCAAGTTAATGAGTTTTATTTAATAAAAAAAATTTTATTGATGTATTTTTTATTTTTATCTTGCAGAAAAAATAAATCAGAGTTTGAAATTATTTTTTAAATCAAAGTGAATTTTTGGATTTTTAACCAATTAAAGATTGGTTAAAGAATTGTTTAGAAATGTGATAATAATTATTTTTTTAAAGTGTTTTTCATTTATAAATATATTAAAATATTTTTTTATTTTTTTAAAAATAGTTTTAACATTAGCATATAAAAATAATTTGAAAATACTACTTTTTTTAATTTGAAGCAAAAAAAAACATTAATATTTTCCAACAATTCTTTTAGAATGTAAAAATAAAGGCACCAGATTAGATATAAGTTTTTTTTGGATTTCTTATTTAAGATGAAAAAAAAGTTGAAAACTAATTTTTTTTTTTTATCAAAGATGTGGAGTTTTGACTTTCCATCATAACAGCAGAGGAGTGTCTTCAACTTTGGTTTTTAAAAAGAGTAAATGATTTATTGTTGGCGCACTTGAAATAAAAAATAAAAAGATAGCGAGGAACGCGAGCCTGACCTTTCACGCGCTCCCGGCGTCTGGTCTTTGTTTTTTTTTTTTTGAAAAAAAAGGTCAGGTGTGCTATCCTACCAAATTTTTTATGCCGTGATTAAAGGCCTCAAGTTCAAAGTACAAATTGGGCTGGAGGTGGTATTTCACTGTGCGGCGGGTCTTTACAATGAAAGAGAGTATAACGTTTAAAAAAATAATAAAAAAACTTTACCTTAATATATTTTTAAATAAAAAAGATTTTAAAAAACACCTATACACTGCTTTATAATAGACTAGCATCCGCGTGGGAGAAGGCAGAGCCACTAATGGCAGCAAAACCACTTCAATGCATCTTGAACGGTTTTACGAAGTTCTGTCTCAAGGCTAAAATCGGAATTTAACCACACAAAAAAGAGAGGCTAAAATCTGAACACTTCAATGGGCCAAAGCCCATAACCATCTTTCTGCTCCGAACACTCAATTAGCATTAACCGACAAAAAAATAAAATGTCACAAACGCATTAGTGAGCCAAAGCCCATTATACAAACAAGCAAGGGTTCCTAAGCCCAAAGTGTAAAAACCGAGAGATGTAGAGGCTGAACCCGAGCCGAGCCATTCACGATGAACAGCATCAATTCCTTCGACACCATTCACGCACATAAATAACACTGAATAGTTGTAAAATGCCCCGGATTGGAGTTCCATTGTCAAAATAATGGTGATATTAGAGGATTACTATGGAATAATAATAAAATAATAATTATATTTATTAAGATTTAAATATGCTAATCAAGTAACCAATATTATTAATAAGGATTTTTCCATCAATCAAGCAATGTTCACTTCTTTTTATTTATAATTTTTTATAGCATGATCCTCTCCTTAGCCTTAAATATTTTTAATTTTGTATATTATCCTTCTTTAGATTAAGATACAGTCTTATATTTTTAGTTCATCTTTCCTCGTATAAATATATGTTCTTGCGTGTTTTTATTTAGAATATTTTCTAATCCAATTTCATATTAATACTGATAAACCGATGGTGCATATAATAACACCAATGGTGGTGACAAGCGACGCAAAGCAAAGATCTATGAATGATGAAAGAATACAAGAAATAGTTAAAAAAACATCCGAATAACAATCTTAAACTAAGAAAAACATTAGACAGATTGAAAAAACATCATTAAAAAAACATTAGATCCTGCAGTAAAAAGACAATATTTATAGCAGGACGAAGAGGATAAAAAAATAAAAATTGTTACCACTTGTAGCAGTGGTTAAGAAAAAACTAAAGATACTCTGAGAATCCCAAAAAGAAGAGGAGAAAACGTCAGAAGGATCCCCTTGTTATTTACTAATATCATATACTCCTGCCATTAATAGTTTTTCAAATGAAGAAGCATCCGGCATGTTTTCTTTTGTAAATTACTTGTGCCCCTGACATCTGAAAATTTTGATGTCAACGTGGCAATTATAAGAAGAAATGTCACCGGGAAGCAATAGAAACTGGATCTAAAAATGGGCCAGTGCTTGCTTTACTTTGAGGGAAAAAAAAAAAAAAAAACTGAGGGCAACGACTGTGATTTGTGAGCATAGCTGAGAAGTTTTTTTAGTTTATTCCAATATTGCCATAAAAACTCCATTTTTTTTTTTACCATGCAGGAACAAATCAGGCCCGAGAATATATCTTGAAAAGTGAACCAGATGACCCCTCCTCATTTGATATTCACTAACTTCAAAGCAAAAAAAGATTCGGGTACAGTTACTCATGCTAAGTCTTGCATTAACACTAAATTAAGCATCTAATCGCACTTAGATGGCCAATTTTCGCTCACACACCCTTGCGAGTATATTATTTCTTGCTCCCTTCTGTGTTATTTGAGGCAGCGGCTGGGGCTGTAGACGTCCAGAACTGAGCGCTCTTTATCTTTGACACACTCGCCAGGACACCTAATGGGGTTACATCTCCAACAATTGTGACTTTCTTGGCTGCAAAATCTATGCTGAAAGACGTCACACCTGTGTGTGTACACATGATCAATGCCGATGTAAATCAAAACACCTTAATCTGAATAAACTATCACTTAGTTCTAATTTAACGATCCAAAAGCCATCTTTCAGAGTAAAAACAATAATTGATATTGGAATCCAAACGAAGACATGGCTGTTGAATTGGCTGAACGAAACGCACAGTCCTGGGCTCGTAAGTTGACCCCATATGTAACATGTTGGCTAGTACAGGACCTCATACAAAATTTCTTTAATTTGAAACAGGGTACTCCAAATAAGTTAAATCAAATTAATGACCTCCCTCCCTCTCTTTCTTTCTCTCTTATTGGTGTTTGCCACGAATACATAAAAGAAAACAAATTAGGGTGTTTTTGGAATAGAAGACAGAGAGCGTATAGAGACACTTCCTGAGAAATAATGACGTCTGAAAGAGAAAGAGACAAAGATGAGATAAAATTGGATGTCAAGTCATTAATTCATGTCACATGGGCATACCTTCCATCCTGGACAGATGTTTCCTCACTTTTCCTTCGCAGCCTCTGCAGTGTAGTGACACTCTCAAAACCACAACCTGAAATCCAATGCATTCAGAATACAACTAATGAAAACTTGAAGGGTTTTACTATTTATTGATGTTATAAGAACATGATAAGCTTAACCAAAGTTAAGTGCAAACCTGATTCGGGTTTGAAGATGATGATGAAGAAGAAGATGGTTTTGAAGCAGTAGATTCGTCTTTACTTAAAGCTTGAGTATTCCTGTTGGATTCCACAGGAGCAAGCTGTGCTAAAACCGGATCATAATCGGCTAAGCCATCAAAGAATGCTGTGTCTCCCAAAAGATATCTAGACGAGCCAGGAGGGGTAATAAAATCACCAGGCTTAGCCCAGCTCCTTCTAACTATATCTTTTGGGGCATTGATATAAGTGGTTCTCTTCTTATCATCATCAATATCAGTTGGCTTGAATGAGATTTTCTTGGTCTTTTGATCATTTGGTTTTGGTTTTGGTTTTGCTTTTGTAGAGTTCGACTTCTTGTTGCTACTTTGATCACTGGCTTTATTCTTTGAAGTGCTTTTTTTGCTCTTGTGAAGTAGCTGGTAGGGGACGGGGTTGATCGGGGGTGGTTGAGAAGTACAAGGAGCTAAAGGGAGAGTTCTTGGGGTTCTTTTTTGGTCTCTGATGATGGGGTTGTAGCGATCAAGGGTCCGGCCACCAAGTTGAGTGGTGGAGGAGGAAGAAGGTTGATCCATGCTCATGCATATGGCTGGTGAAGCGTGAGACGCACAGAACACATCTATTTTCTTCATCCTTGGATGTTGATAAGATTGTATGACCTAGTTAGTGGTTTAGAGAATCTGCATTTTTGAGAGAGAAAGAGAGAGAGAGAGAGAGAGAGCGCGCGAAGAACTTCTTAAAGAAGGTTGTTTGTTCTGCTTTTATGCTTGAACAACTTGAACGATGTGGACAGTGAAGGAGAGTAACAAAAGAATCACAATTTTACTAGCTAGATTGTACGGAATTAATTATATAATACTAAAGCAGTATGGATCAAGTAGAGAAGTTTCTACACTTGCTGCACTGTAACTCTCGTGCACTAATAACCAATTGCCACATCATGAAGTGTCAAATGATTTGTATGCGATGAGTTTTTTATTTTTATTTTTGTGATAACCATGAGAACTCTTAATCAAGCAGAAATCCTTACAGAAAGTTCACCCCTATCATATCGAGCGGAGAAAAATGATCCATGCAGCAGAAACAGACACTACTAGTTTCAAATTGATCCATCACACAAACATGCCCTCAACACAGGCTTGTATCTCCATTAGTTTTGAGAATGACATAAAGGACCCACAACACAGCCATATGAGCAAGACTCCATTCTTAACGATATTACAGAACTGCATTAATTTACTAGACAATTAACCATACTGTAAACTGTAAAAGGCACGAGGAAAATAAAAGGCTCAATACATGGGCTGCTGCTGCTGCAACATTTCTATTCCTTGGAGGACAGAACAGAAAATAAGTGATCTTTAATGGATGAGAATGAGATGCAACCACCTCTTTTCTGTGGTTCTAATGGATGAAAAAGAGGCATCTTTTTGTTTTTTTTGTGTAGTAATATATTTTAGGTTCTCCAATGGCAGTGCAATTTCCCTCTCACGAAATCAGTCTTCTTGGTTATTGTGTTTACATCAAGTACTTTTACGGTTTAAGCAGAAGATTACACGAGGCCAGGAGATCCTAGATCCATTTTTAATCCCAGAAGAATCTTGTCTGTGACGTCGATGTAGCCGACAGAAATCTCTGAGCTTGATTAGCAGAGAGCTCAGGGGAAATGTACATAAAATGTGTTGTCTTCATTATAACATTATGATTTAAACAAAACTATCTTATTAGTGTAAATTAATGTATAGTCTCTCGGCCTGCGGGGCATGGCCTACAGTTTTAATGGCTATTTAATAAATTGCTCGCGGGAAGTTGCCTATGAATTCAATTTTCGGAAAGGAACAATACAACGGGTCGCATGGGTCAGAGCAACGGCAGAATACTGAGCAACAGCTAATAACTGGGCTTTAAATTTATTGAAGGAATATTTTCTTAAAAAGAAAAAAAACAAAGAGAAAGAAGGCCCACTTGATTAGTGTTAATTACAAATTTTAGTTGTTAAACTATTTACAGATAAAACGATTTGTACTTTCCTCCCCTCCATCGAAATGCATGGACATGGTGATAAAGAGAAAAGATGGACATGGCAGCCAAGAGGATGACATGGCAGACAATTAAAATCTAGGATTTTATGAGGAGGTGCAACTGTAAAGATCAAATGATTGGCAGGAATATAGATTAATTTTTTAATATTTTTAACTTGTTTTGATTTATTAATATTAAAAATAAATTTAAAAATAAAATAAAATATATATGAATAAAACAACTAGCAGAAACATCCTTCTCATTAATTGCCTCAGTGGTTGTTTAGACTTCGGATAATCTCCAAATGTCATGTTCAAAATTTCCATTCTAGTCAATTGAGTAGTTCAAACCCTTTTTTTTTTGTAAAAAAAAACATCCTGATTTACTATGATTACTTTGATGCAGTTAATTGCATGGTAGACTTATCATATTTGTTTTATTAAAACATTTTTTTTGTTATTTTATTAAATGGACTAAGATGAACCATGAAGAGAAATAATTAAAAAAAAAAAAACTGAAGGAAGAATTACTGTACATCTATTTATTATGCATAAATCCAAGATGGTTTCCTTTTTTTTTGTCCTTTGATTATTTACATTTTGACCCTTTATTTTTTTTTATTTTGTCCCTCTAGCATTGCAATTACGTGTGGGTAATAGCTTTGCGGGTTGTTTTGTCTTATCTATTTATGAATATAAACCTTGAGATGTTGAGGAAATATTTCAATGCTTGCTTGGTACTTAATTTTGTGAAATAAAATTTATTTTTAATTTTTTTTTGGCAATTAAAGTTTTGAGGATTGAATTTGAGGTATTGACAAATTTTAAGCCCCTTTAATTTTATACCTTCAAGGATTGGGTATTTTTGTCCTCATATTTTTGTTGCATTTTTTTAAAAATTGATCCTCACATGTTTTTTAGAATTGCCTTAATTATTTATTTTAAATGCCTAGATATAAGTGTCTCGCAATGTCGGTGAAGGGTCTAGTGCTTGGATGATTACAGTGCATGTGGCTTCCTCCGATGGCCAA
Source organism: Populus euphratica (assembly GCF_000495115.2). Taxonomy (NCBI): domain Eukaryota; kingdom Viridiplantae; phylum Streptophyta; class Magnoliopsida; order Malpighiales; family Salicaceae; genus Populus; species Populus euphratica. The sequence continues at coordinate 95,429 of NW_011499853.1, forward strand.
ATTTGGCCTTCTGTGGTGTCTCTCATGAGAGTTATGGTAGCTGATTGGTATAAATCAAAATTGTGAGATAAACCTCATAAATCTTAGGAGAACAAATTAAAATCTATGGTAGTTGAGATCTGCTTGTTTCTGTGTATATTTATTATAAGCCCTATAAACGTTAAAGACTTTGAATCAGTCTCTATCTGCATCAAGAATTGTTGGTCGAGTAATCTACTACTTACCTAGTTACCTTTCTCTACCATATGCAGCAACAAATTTATTTCTTAGTTTGCTGCTCACATAATCAACACATAAGTGAATAAAAGCCTAATGTGCACGAACATAATTAGTAGAAGTTACAGGCAAAAGACAGCTAGCCAGGCTCAGGGGTGTCCCATGGGAACAAAGATATCGAGGGGATAAAAAAAGGCTTCGAATAATCATGATGGGAACATTATTAAGATTCTGATGGAACATATGCTGCCAGATAGAGGAAACCATTTCGAATTTTCTTTCCCGTGGATGGAGGAGACACAAAGTCACTTTCTTTATCCTCCATTAACTCAAGTTCTCCTTCTCAGCCTCGTGGAATCGGATGCTTGTGTATGGCTTTTATCATGTTTTTCCCTCTCCTTTATATCCCTGCCGAGCTCCACTGCACAGTTTAAGAGTTGTAAGTCAAAGACGGCTATTTATTTTTAATTTTTATATGTGGTTAAAAAATAATATAAATTATATTTTAAAATTTTATTTAGCAATTTAGATTTTTAGATTGAATTGATTATTGATATGATATTAATGACATATTATTCTTAAGTTTAAATTTTATCATTTTTAGTTATTTAATAAAAATTAAGTAATACAAAAATATGAGTTTATATAAATTTTAAATTTAAAAAGTTTTTATTTAAAAAATTATATTAAAAAATAGTATAAATGTTGTAAGGCCCGACTCATCTTCTTGCAGAATATTGTATTTTATAGTTTAACCTAATTCAGTTCCCACGCTTTAAGATTCTGGTCCTAACAGTTTACATACTTCAAAACACGTCCTACAAGATTAGATAACATCCTAATTCTAGATATTTTTTTTTATATACTCTCTATTTTAAAAACAAGTTATTCTTAGTTTTGATATTATATATAAGGTTGAATCTAATTTTTTCTTATTTAATATTATTTGTTATAATTTAGCCCAACTCGACTTTTATATCTTATAATTTATTTTTGATAGTATACATGTTTCAAAAATATCCTACAAACTTAGATACCCAGATTATAGACACTTTTTTTTTAATAATGTGAGATGTTACAAGTGTTGAAGTGTTGTCTAATAAATTTAAATGACTTATTTGACATGCATACGTCAACCAACCCTCTTCTAATTGCCTACCTGTTTGGTCACCGAGTGCCTGAAGTTGTAGGGCGTTTTATTTTTTCTAGTGGAAAATAGTAGGGGCCCTTCAACACCTTTCGTTAACTTTCCTTTTCTTCATCTTTAATTCCCAACTCCTCAGTAGCTGTTACTATACAAAAGAGTACACGAAGAACGTTCTGAAAGGTCAAATGGTTTGGGGCCTTAGGGCTTCGATGATCAAGCTAAGCCGCCATCAGAGATTAGAGAAAAGCAAGAGGGACTCCGATGGCTCTTACATTGGGACAACCTCTGAGCTGTGGGTCCAATGTTGTACCTAAGCAATAATTGTACATGGCTTGAAGCTTGCGCAGATGGATAATATTCGGGGGAGGCCTTCAAGCTTTTTAGATAAAAATCTACTACTTACTACTACTGATGAATGAATGATTTGATTCGGTGGAAGAAAGAAAGAAGGAAAGTAAAAAAATAGTTGAAAAGCTGGGCACGGTCACCTTTACTCCTTCTTTCTATCTCATGGTCATTGGTCCCCGATCCGAGTGTCCCGAGTTATGACCATGACTACGGGCTCCGATCCCATATTTTTTTTTTATCTTCCGAAAAAGAAAAGCACTAGCCAACAGATCTTTTGTAGATTTCACAATTTGGGTCGGCAAAAAAGTTGCCAAGAAAAGATATGTTTGCGTCTGGAAAATTAGACTCAAAGATGTAGTAATCATATTGTCAATTAGTGGGGGTGCCATGGTTCCCACAGATAAAACAAGTCCGATGCTGTCAGTGGTGAGCCTGACCTCATCGCAGAGTTCAGATTTTTTAAGATGGATATTGTTTTTTAAAATATTTTTTATTTTAAAATATTTTAAAATAATATTTTTTATTAGTATATTAAATTAATAAAATAATATTAAAAATATTAATTTAAAATTAAAAAAAAATCAAAATTTTAAAAATGACCTTGACAAGGAACAAAAAGTGATGTATAAAATGTAGGTGATTTCTATGACTATTTAAAAGCATTCCAGTAATAAATTAAGTACTTTTATTTCTTGTACTGTAATAACTCTTTTTATCTGTAATTCTTTTAATTAATTATTTCATAATTATGATAGTTATTAATATTATAAAGAAATCACAGATGTTAAAGAAAAATAAATATTATTCACTTGTAATAACTAGATAATTACAAAATATTAAATAAAGATATTTACTTATTACAAGTAAAAAAGAAAATATTTTTCTGTAATTAACTAATTGCTTGATATTTATGATTAATTAACTGCGATTTCAATTAAAAAAAAAAGGGTTTTCGCTCTACCATAAAGGAGAAAAGAGTATTGTTGAAGACGTCAAAAAACCAATTTTAATAATTAAGTACTAAAAAGTATTTATGATTATTACACTGTAAACTTTGTTTTATTGTTCCATGAACTAAAAAGTGCTATAATTACAGTGCTTTCAAGTAAACCAAAATAAGCACCTTTGTCTCATATATTATATGAAGGTATAATATGAATGTATATATACATGCATGCATGTAAAGATTTTAAATATGGTAAACAATGTAGCTACAATTTTTCTTTCTCAAGTCGGCCTCTAAATAAAGTTTTAAATTTCAAGATGCTCTGGGACTGGAAGGGATCCATCAACCTGACAGAATATGACTGTACAGTGTTGCAATGGTCAGGACAGACGCCATAGACTAGGGTTGGATTATATAAACGACTGTAACTGTGTTTTAATTAAAATATAATTTATATATATAAAAAAAGTTTATTATTTATAAATTGCACATAATTTTTGTGTTCAAAACACAAATAATAAAAAGTACAAAATTACTACTTTGAATGTATTATGTATTTTAATTATATTATTCAATATATATTTGATATATTATTTATGTGAACAGTATAAAAAATTATTATTTATTTAAAAAATAAATAAACAGTACAATTCAATGTTCAAGAGTGAATTGTAATGCTCACTTAATAACTTAATAATAGTACAATTCATAAATACTGTTCACATGAACATTACAATTTACTTGCATGTTTTTTTAATTATGTTAATTAAAAAAAACTAGTTTAAATTAAATTAAATTTACTTGTAATGTGAATAATATTTTTTTTCTAAAAACTAATATAGAATAGATTAAATTTACTCGCAATGTAATATTAATTTTATACTTAGATAATATTTTATCTAATTTTATTATACACTTAAAAAATTATAAAAACTATAATTATTATCAGATGAATTTTATACATAATAGAATTAAAAATATTTTAATATAATAATAAATAATTTTTTATATAAAATATTATTTAATTCTTGATGTAGTAGAATTAATTAATTCTACAATATTTAAATTTAAAATCGTTAATATTAATATATATTTTTTAAAATTATTTTTATAACCTTAATTTTAAAAAAATTCTTAACTAAATACAATAAATTATTTTTTTAATTTTATTTTTAACTATAATTTTAATCAAATATCTATTTTTTAAAATTAATTTTAATAAAAAATAATTTTTATAAAATATTTTTTTTCAATCTATAAATATATATGATAACTTTCACAATAATACTAAATACAGACTATAACTGGCTCAGCCGTAGACCAGCATTTTGACGTGAACAGAGAACAGGATGGCCGAATCACGACACAATATTCCTTCATCGCTGTGTTATTCCGCACCAAAACTTACTATTTAATAAAAGCCTTTCAAGAGTGGTAAGACTAGGAATGCAGTATAAAAACGGTATTCAAAAAATTTGCAAATGAAGAACCAAACTAGTATCGATTTTGTGCTAATCAACGTAGGGCATGAGCAACGTGCATATTTTCCTGCTATAGTGGCACCTAGCTATAATTTCCATGCAAACATGGATTATGGAAGATACCTACTAAATGAATGATATAGATAAGGTGAAACACTATACATTGTAGTTCTGCCGTCATTTTATTTAAAGCCCTCTCCCTTCATCTCCTTCCAAAATGCGATTCCGGAAATCATTCACCATGAGAGGCAATCCTTCTCTCAAGGAAATTTTTGGCTCCCAGTTCAGCAACTCCTTCGCTTTGCTGATATCTGGTTTCCTCTTATGTGGATCATCAGCAGTGTTGGCTCTGAATTCTATTGTTGCACTTGAATCAATAGTCTCTTTGACAACCTTCAAGATAAGGGGGAAAATTGAGTATGCCAACATAAACTAGGAGTTTCCATCCCTCTCTATCTCTATCTCCTTATGCATGCACGCATAGACACACACACACACTCTTATGAGTAGACAACAATTCTCCTTAGTTTGAATCTTAGCAAGAACAAAGTGCAGAAATGCAACACGCTCCGAAAAGGAATCCATAACTATCTTTAAAAATAAGATAAACTATAAAATTTGAAGACAAACCTCTGCGAGCTCTAGCATAGTGAACTCTCCTGGATTGCCAAGGTTGAAAGGTCCCACATGCTCGCCTTCCATTAGTGCCACCAGCCCATCAACCTGTATATGGAAAAGGCTTTTAACATACCTTATCACATCAACTTTTTAGAGCTTAAACATAGACCCAAAACACATCCAATGTTCAGGATATCCTCTGCATTTGCAGTTATTCTCTGTTTCTCTAAAAAAAAACAAAAAGAATTATCACATCTGGCATCTTCTATTTCAAAGCCTTATGCAGCCACTTGACTGATTAGTGGCCGTGAACAACTACAAAGGTGATTTTAGTAGTTTGCATTGAGATAGAGGAGCTCAAACAGCTTGCAGGCCAGCTAGCAATGGTACAAAGTCACTAGGCATCCAGAGGAGCTTTAAGTGGAAAAGGCAGGATAATGAATTTATGGATAATGATGCCATACCAGATCAGAAACATATTGGAAGCTCCTAGTTTGTTTCCCATCACCATATACAGTCATTGGTTGCTTGCGGATGGCCTGCAAACATAGTTCAAATAGTAAGGAAGCTTCTAAAAAGTAAACCTCCAATTAGATATCCCAAAATCCAAATGGAAGCTCATTGCTGACATCAATGCCTAAAAATGGAGAATAATACCTGAGCAACAAAATTACTGACAACACGCCCATCATCCAAGCACATGCGAGGCCCATACGTATTAAAAATCCGAGCAATACGCACCTGCCAACCGCAAGAGCCATCATTAGCCCATTTCCCACAGGTTAACTGAACACATATACGCAAGAGAAGCGATTGCAGGATTGAGGACAACAGTAGCCTTCATATGAAAAAATCTTTCCAGTTTAATTGACAAAGTTCACATCATATCAACCTAGTATAGCACAGACAACACAAAAAGCTTAAAATTTTTACATTCTATGCATCAAATAATTAGAGAAATTCGCCAGCTGATCTGATAAAAAATGGGTACAAAGCTTGTTTTGAGCCCAAGCCACTGCAACTGAGACAGCTGAAATAGACTGGCCACTTTTGTGCATACTGATTATACAAACAAGGCAATTGTTTTTAATCCACAAGTGACAATGAATTATTTTATAGTGCTGCAATTATTCATCATTTTCTAGAAACTGAATCCATTTATTTAAATTGGTATGATTTTAACGAAAGACCTTAACCAATCTCGCCCACCCCTTTACTGCCTGGGCCAAGCCCAAGGGGTAGCTCATAAAATTTACTGATGTTTAAGGAGTTAAAAGAAAAATTTAATCTCTACACATACCAAATTCATTTATTTCAATTGGTATGATATTGAGCATTAACCTAAAACCTGGCCCATACCACCCAACCCTTCACTAAATGGAGCAAAGCCCAAGGGCAGCTAATCAAATCAACTAATCTTTGAAGGAACTAAGAAAGAATGTAAGCAAGTTCGAAGACCTTGCATAAAATAGGAATGGGTAAATCTTGGACCAATAGCTCAACAATGCCAAAATGAAGGGATATGTGATATTACAACTGTTTAGCAAAATGAAGGGATATGTGATATTACAACTCTCCTACCCGACACAACGTGGCTTTGGCAATTTCCGCATTTCATGCAACTGTTTATACATTGTAGAACGTGAAAATTAAGCACACAATGTCAAATTAAATTGATAACATTTTGAGCATGCAAATTCAAGTGGATAGGAAGAAAATCCCCACCATGCCCCAACCTACCCAAACAAATCAACTATTCAACAATAATAATAAGGGAAATAACACAGATGGACTGGTAGAATGCTGAAACTGTCAGAAAAAAGAATACCATTCTGCCAGTCAATTCTAGAATAAATTTAATTGCTTTTATTCATACTTTGAATTCCAATATTTGTCAGAAGATAAACAATCAGTATTAGCATAGTTTAGTACATTTTTGAAGTAGCCATAGCATATACTTTTGCAAAGACATGAGATTCATGTCGAAACTTTTCAGTTATTTTTTAGAAGAACAATGAACAAAAGCGATTCCTGAAAACCATGTGCAATAGCAGAGACAATTATATTGCCTTCGACATGAGTGCATTACATGATTTCTTTATAAAGAAAACACTTGCTCCAAACATAACGAAGCTAAATCAAATTATTAATGCCTTCAAAAAGGTAAAAGTCATGCAACAATTTCAGAGCCTGGCCAATTGATCGTGGGCCATTCTCAAACATTATATGCTCGAAAGGAGAGATTAATTAATGATAACCCCTATTTTACCAGATATATAAGGTCTGATCCAACTTAATTCACACTTAAATTGTCTACAGAATAGGTTGTCTAAAATACACATATATCTACTTATTGGATATACGCACAAAAGCATGACATTTCATCACTGGCATTTTAACTACGACTAGCAATTACTGATCCCCTATTACATTGTATCTCAAGGAGCATATCTATCAAGAAACACTGAGTAAAGACAACTGAAATTCAAATACTATCAAACAAATTTCAAATACCCAAAGATCCTGATATCAAAATAAGCAAGCCATGATAGCATGTAATCTAGTTATACATCAGAAACAATTACCTCAACATCTGCACCTCGATTATAATCCATGGCTAATGTTTCTGCAGTCCGTTTTCCTTCATCATAGCAACTCCTCTCACCTAAACAATTTCAAAGCATAAACAATCAATAACAAGAACAGAACATTGTTCCATCAGTGAAACAAACAAACAGATGTTTCTAACTAACATCTGACCTATTGGATTCACATTTCCCCAATAAGTCTCCTTCTGCGGATGCTCAAGTGGATCGCCATAAACCTCACTCGTACTCGTTAACAAAAACCTCGCCCCTACCCTCTTTGCCAAACCCAGCATATTAAGTGTGCCCATCACATTCGTCTTGTAAGCAAACAATTCACAGTCAAGGATCCAAAAATTCCAAAAACACAAAAACAAGTCACATAATTAACAACATTGATGATGATTCAGAAATCATAACAATTTCATTTAAAAAAGAAAAAGGATATAATAGTCTTGACAGGATTGTACTTATAATGAACCGGAGAAGCAGGACAAGCCAAGTGATAGATCTGATCAACTTCTAACAAAATAGGGTCAACAACATCATGTCTAATCAATTCAAACCTCGGATTCCCAAATAAATGAACCAAATTATCTTTCCTCCCAGTAAAAAAATTATCAATCACAATAACCTCATCACCCCGCGAGATCAATTTATCCACCAAGTGACTCCCAACAAATCCAGCCCCACCAGTAACCACAATACGCAGCCTCTTCCTCCCGATCGCAGCTGGGACCCGGCCTGGAAACGATCCCTTTGAGGCAAACCCCGAGGACCCAGATGAGGAATCTTGGTGGCGATGGTAAATTGAAGTGGGGATAGAAGAATGGGTAGATCGATTAAGGCGGGAGAGAGTGGGCTGGAAAATGAAGAAAGCAGAACCAATTAAAATGCCAACAAGAATGAAAAGAAAGCGTTGTTCTTTGAAGATATAAGGAAGGGATCTAGGGTGTTTTAGTGTCTTAGGTGAGTAAGATTGAGTTGAAGTTGGGCTTTCATCTTCTCTCCTGTGATTCACGCTGGTTTGTTTGTGTAATTGTTTCATCATTACAGTGTGGGAATTGGAGATGGAAGAAGAAGTGGTGGTGTTGACTGTTGAGTTGTCTTAAGCATTAAGCATTAAGCATTACTGGTTTAATTCTATCACTGGAGAAGCCAGAACAGTTCATGTGATCAAGCTAACACGATTCTTTCCTGTTTGTTTTTTAAAGGTGCTGGAAATGTTGGAGGTAGTTTTTAAATTATTTTCTTTTTTCAGGTATTAATTTTTTATATTAATATATTAAAACGATTAAAAGATATTAAATACAATTAATTTAAAATAAAAAACAATTTATTTGGAAAAAAAATTAAAACTCACTTTCAATCACCCTTTTCGCGTGCGTTTGTAAACGGGGTTTGAATTTTTTTTTTTTTTTATCATCATCTTTGCTGAAGAGTTTTCTTATATAAATTTAATTGATAGGTAACATCGTATTAAATTAATAATGGGAAATGCAAAAAAGAGGGACTAATTTGGGCTGCCAACGACCATTGAAATAAACGCATGACACAATGCATCAGGCCCATTATAAAGCCCAATAAAAACAAGAGCGACACTGGACAGTGTCTACTTGAAATTGGCCCAAAGTACCAAATAGCCCATTAGAAATAGTGCGTCCATTTGTCTCTCTTTCTCCTTTGATCATCAAATAACCATCATCTAGACGGTGATCAAATGATAAGGACTTGAAATCAAGAAGTTTACTTTTTTTGTGGTCTCAGGTTCGAGTTCTTAACTGTTCATATGATAGTCACTGAAGATTTACATGGTCATTAACTTCAGAGCTTATAAGATTAGTCATGATGCGTACAAACTGGTCCGAACACCCACATTAATTAAAAAAAAAAAAAGGAGTCTCAGAGGGTTGCCCAACTGAGCAGGAGAAGCTGAAGCGGAGCCTCACAACAACCTTAAAATGGGTAAGAAAAGCGATCGTCTTTTTGTACATGTTATTTCCTATGACTGTTTCAATTGCTGTATGCTAAATGAGTTGTTATTTTGGTATCATAAAAAGCCAGGATAAGGGTTCATGAGTTGAGGGAAAAGTCAAAGACAGAGCTCCTAGCTCAGTTGAAGGAGCTCAAAGCAGAACTAGCCCTCCTCCGAGTTGCAAAGGTTACTGGGGGTGCCCCAAACAAGCTCTCCAAGATGTAAATTGTCTCTCCTCCCGTTTTTGTTGCGGTTAGGTGATTTTTATATTGTGTTTTTTTATCTATAATTTATAAAATGAATGGGTGCAGAAAGGTGGTGAGGTTGTCAGTGGCGCAGGTGTTGACTGTGATATCACAGAAACAGAAAGCCGCACTCAGGGAAGTTTACAAGAATAAGAAGTTTCTGCCTCTTGATCTCCGTCCCAAGAAAACCCGTGCTATTCGCAGACGTCTTACTAAACACCAGGTCTTCATTTAACCTGCCAATTATATATATACCGAATGTACACTCTGTTTTTTGGCTTGCAATGCTTGTTTTTGTAGAATTTTCTTGTTTAGCTAGCAATGCCTGGTAGTTTTGTCTTGTTTCTGTCTAATCTAGGAAATGAGTGAAGGATCAAATCTAAGTTGCCTATAATTAGCTATATGTTTGTTGCATTTGCGTGTTTGAATATGGTGAAATCATAAAAACAAAAAATAGCTGTGATTGAAATATATCATTTGGTGACATGCTACAAAGCACCTGGTCTTTATTCACATTCCCAAATGAAAATCTTAGTGAATATTTACTTTGTCACTGCCTTGCCTATAGTTCTTGTTTTAAAAATATGCTTCTTTTGATAGTTCTGCTTGGTGCATGTCTTGTTGTGGTTGCAATTCAGTAAACTAAAAGGTATATTTTTAAGTCATTGTGTATAATTAAACAACACTTATTCATTACTATGTTATGTTAGCATGCGTCTTAATCTCTTAGAGATCAAGTACATTTTGAATTTAGTATTTGGTGAAGTTAATCTATAAAAAAACTGGATATCTAGCAAATGGACTAAAAACTTTATTGGATAATTACATTTTGAGTTTTTGTGTGTTCAAGTCCTGCAATGAATAAATTGTTAATGCCATTGGCTGTTGTGCCCGCTTACTTTCATTGGTGTTGTTAATGTGGTTTATTCTTCTAAGTTCAATTAACATATAATGATAACTCCAAGCTATAGAATGTTGAGGAGACATCATCTATTTATTTTTATCTGTCTGGTTTTATTATGAATGCAGAATTCTTAAGGGGTTTACATATATTTTGTTTTCCACTTGTTTTGCTGCAGGCATCTTTGAAGACAGAACGTGAGAAGAAGAGGGACATTTACTTCCCAATTAGAAAATATGCAATCAAAGCATAGGGTATTCTGTAGCGCATTTGATATAGTTGTAGCCATGTTGAGGCAACCATTTTACTTCTTTATTCTTGTTGGAGTACTTATTTAGTTTTTTTATCTTGAAATTCAGAATTTGTGTTCTTTGGATTCGATCATATTGCATATCCTTATATGGTTTTACTGGAAAAGTCATTGACTGAGTTGTTTAGTTTGCCTGTAATTACCGATTTTCATTAGCTGCTCCCTCACATCCACTTCCCTTACTTCCTGACTTGTTTTTCGCACGGATTACACTCAAATCAGCTGAAAGGCTGGTAACTTTGCTATATCCAACAAAGACGTACTGGGCTCTTTGAACTGGAATTCTTTTGAAGACATGCATTGCACCGGACAAGTCCTTGTTTAGTGTAATGTTCAAAGGCCAAATTCTTGTTTCACTGTGAGGGCGGAACAAGCTTGTCGAATGCTATAGGCAAGTTCATTGTTATTATTTTTAATTTATTTTTTATTAAATTTGGTTGACTAAAATTTGATGAGGTATACTTACGTTTTATTAAATTGGTCCTTTACACACATGGGTTTTACTGTAAAAACATTTCTGATTGAGGGCCTAAGCTGCATGTCATGAAAAACTGGAGGATCAATTTTCTTTAACAAGTACTACAATGTAATTAAAATAAAATGCAGGGGCTAAAATAAATTGTTGAAAATTTCATTGACTAAAATGAATTTATGCAAATACTTAATTCAATCTCATCTATTTTCTATTTAATCCAATTCAATGAAATATAGTGTTTTGTCACAAAAAATATAGTGTTTTGTCAGAGAAAAAAGATAATATAAGCCCACCCCGTAGGAAGTACGGATATAAGGTGAGTGCCTCTAAACTAAATTTGGAAAGTGGGATTTTTGTAGGATTTTCCCTGACGTCCTTGCTGAGACTTTGCAGAGAATCTTGACGAACCTGGGGCCGGGTAGAAACCGTGTATTTATATGCCATGGATGATCCGCTCATGGTGCTGATGAATAATAATAGTTTGATTCAATCCTGTCAGTGCTTTTGGAGAAAGAAATATAAAAAACAAATTTTAACTGGTTTTATTAATTCGATCAGCTCTACATTCTTAGAGCTCGGGGAGATCTTATATCTTCTTAATGTTCGAGCAGTCTGCCGACTCTGCCCAAAGAATTTTGAGACGCCGAGCTTCGCCAAACAAGAAACCATGGCCATAGGCATCGGGTATTTACTCTTCGGAAGCCTGTGTCTTGAATCTCTTGCCAATCTAGAACCCAAATGTATCTGCTGCTAAGCAAAGAGCCATTGCAGATGAAGATGGATATGGGGTGAAGTCATGATGGCAAAACTGGCATGTCGCAAAAAGAAACCCAAGCGACCACAGTGGGAGTCGAACCCACGACCTTTTGATCCGAAGTCAAACGCGCTAATCCACTGCGCTATGCGGTCTTGATTGCTCTCTCCCTTCAACTTAATATATCATTAATATATTAAATCTTGATAATGCTACTTTCATTCTATTTTAATCCTCCCAATTCACAAGACTGTACAGGCATTCGATTAATTTCCGTTGTAATTTCAAGGGGACGACATGGAGCACTTACCTCATGACATTCATAGCAGCATCAAGCCACCTTCGATTTATGAAGAGTTATTTTTATATATATAAATCATAGTTCAAGTGGATGTACATTTGAAAGATAAGTCGGGATGAATCTCAAGCTGAGAGTTTAACTAAAGATTAAAATATTCTTGAAAATTCTTAATTTGTTTTTATAATTTTCACACATTACCAATATACTCACGTATTTCTAAGAAGTGACTAAATTGAAACTCAATTAATAATAGTATTCCTTATCTCTAAAAAAAGTTTGAGTTCCAACCCAAAAGAAGAGTAAGTTTTGATTTGACCTCTGAAATTTATAAATTCATGTGTTATCTCAGTTTTATTTAAGTGTTTTTTTTTTTAATTTCATTTAGCTCTCATACCTTTCATTTTTGTTCCAATCAGCTCCTACACCTTTTATTTTCGCTTCAATTTCCCCCCTCCCTCCATTCCTCTCAAGAATAATAACGGAATGTAACTCCGTGAGCTATAGATTAAAAAGATTGTGATAATTGTTTAGTCTATATATCATGCAAAGAAAGAACTAAACAAGTTAGTTTTGTAATATAATTAAACAAAAAAATCTATCATGCATTTTAGACATGTAAAACAAATTTATATGTAAAGTTGAAACCTAACATGCTTAATATGGAATACTTATAAATTAAAACTAGAAAAACAATGATCTTTTGTTGAGGAAATGTAGATACACATAAGCTAGCGAGCTAAAAGATTATATCTTCTTAAAGTTTATTACTTATTACTCTGCGTATAAATGTATATAATCAGCATTTTATGATTTTCACAACTATACTTTTAAATATATAGGCAAATTTTTGCAAAAGTGTTCAAAACATCTTCCCTTCCACTTTTATTTATATTGGTTTTTAGAACCAAAGCTGATAAAAATTAATTTTTATAATTACTAGAATTAATTATGTTTGTTTTACCTTCACCATAAAAAAAAATAATCAAAACCCATCAGTTTTTAGCTTTAAGTCCAGATATTTTTCCTTTGAAAAACTATCTAGAAAGATAAAAAAAGATTGGCTATTAATACCTTTTATTCACACGCTAGATATTCATAAATGAGATGGTACAAAAATAGTTTTCTAAGAGGAAAAAAATTAATTTTTTATAATAAACTCAAATTTAAATTTAGAATATTAGCAAAAAAAACTTGAGACCTCTGAGGCCTAGCACCTAGGGTATGAGTCTATGCACAAGCTGATCACGCAAGCAGGTTAAGTTTATAACGCTTTACTTTGGTTCATTTATGATTTTTTAACTTTCCATTAAAAAAACTAAAATAAAATCACCTTTATTTTTTATATGGAGTGGATGATTTTCATAACAATCCCATATAATATATTATCTATTTTGAATTTTATTTTTTTATAATTTTTTTTCTAGTAATACGAGATCATTTTTAAATCTCATGTTCACCTAACATTTTTAATAAAATTAATTATTATTCCCTTATTCGTTGATGTGGAATAAATGTATATGATAAGTTAACACCTAACATTTTTAATAAAATTATTTATTATTCCCTTATTCGTTGATGTGGAATTTCACAATTAATCTCTTTTAAGGAGTCTGATGATCTCACTGTCACTATCGAACAACTAGTAAACCAGACTTTAATATCAAATATAATAACTCAACCCAACTTGCCATATATTTTTCGTTTTGAGTTCTACTGCTCTCACAGTTTTGTTCTTGGTGATGCAAGTTTATTTTTGAGCCTGACGCATCAAAACATATGTATAACAAATTAGCAAACTGCACTTTTAATAAGATCAATTAACACTTCCTTACCTATTAATGTGGAATCTCACAATCTTAAATTTCCAAATTAAGGTTTTTTGAGATGAATTGATTCTCCTTCATTCATAATTTATTTAAATATTAATAATCATGTTAAATAACTTTTGCTAAAGAACAATTTTCAATAAATTTTAACCTTGAAAGTTAATATAGCCAATTTATATTTTTATAAATCAACATCACAATTAAATAAATTTAACTCTACAACCTGTCATATCCTCGATCTACCATTCCAATAAAAGAGATTTTATTTGTTTTTTATAAAATTCTTGTTTAAGATTTTACAATAGATTTTAATGGATAATTTAATAAAATATGCAAATATAATATATTAGTGGAAGAGGGCATGAAAGATAACAATGGTGATGGTTCGATGCTGCTAAGTCTTTTTTTTTCCCAGAGGATTGACAAATAATATTAATCAGAGATTTAAAATTCGGTCCAACCTAACAGGTTGATTCGGTATCCAGGGTTAGAATTGGGCCGAGATGAAAAAAAAATAAGGAAAAAAAACCCCGGTATGACCTGGCAAGTTAACTCGGAGACCTGGTTAAGAACCGGATGCAAACCTGTTAATTTTTTATTTTTTTTATTAAAATAACATTATTTTAATTTTGCAAACCTGTTGATTTTTTTTTTTTTATTAAAATAACATCATTTTGATATTTTTTTTATAAAAAAATTTGATATAGCCAACTTAGTGACCCGGTCAAAACCTAGAACCTGGACTGGATCTTCAAACTATGATATTAATAGAAAAATATTTTTTAATTATTTTTATTTATTTTGATTCCATCACTCCAATCTTTCAAGTTTCATTGAGATATTACATGTTACTATTTATTACAGTCGAGTGGAACAAGTATAAAAGATACGATCTAACTGAAACAAATCAGAATTTTAGGAGAAATAGAGATAGGTAAATCGAAATTTATATATAATAATAATAATAATAATCACAAGGTTTGGACAGGGGAGGTCCTTATAATTGAAATTTACCTTTGAACAAAATAATGGCAAGCGTTCATTTGAAAAGACATACACCGGGCCCAAAACAGCCCAATAAATGCTAACAGACATCACGCAGTGTCTTCCTGGGATTGGCCGAACAGCGTGTACTTGGGCCTGGCCGACTGTTAAATAGCCCATATAAATAGTACGTTTTATATGTCCATCTGTGGATCCTCAAATGAGACCATCTCCTGCCTGCTAGGGTTTTCTGAGAGGAACACAACTGAGCAGCGGCAGAGCCTTACACCCACCTTAAAATGGGTAAGAAAAGCAATCATCTCTTTGTACATTTTATTTCCTCTGACTGATTTAATTTCTGTATGCTAAATGAGCTGTTATCTGGAATCATAAAAAGCAAGGATAAAGGTTCATGAGTTGAGGGAAAAGTCCAAGACAGAGCTGCTGGCCCAGCTGAAGGAGCTCAAAGCAGAGCTCGCTCTCCTTCGTGTTGCCAAGGTTACTGGCGGTGCCCCTAACAAGCTCTCCAAGATGTAAATTACATCTCTCACCTTCAGTTGTCTATTTTTGCTGTTTGCTTCACTGATTTTATGTCGTGGTTAAATTTCGTTTGTGATAATTTACATTTTAAAAAATGAATGGGTGCAGAAAGGTGGTGAGGTTGTCAATAGCGCAGGTGTTGACTGTGATGTCGCAGAAACAGAAAGCCGCACTCAGGGAAGCTTACAAGAATAAGAAGTTTCTGCCTCTTGATCTCCGTCCCAAGAAAACTCGTGCCATTCGCAGACGCCTTACTAAACACCAGGTCTTTATCTGCATAGCCAATTAATATTTAACCAATGTTCACTCTTATATCTTGGCCTGGGATCCTTGTTTTGTAAATTGTTTCTGGCCTACCTAGCATTGCGTCGTAGTTCATGCCTTGTTGTGGTCCTAAATTAGGAAATGAGTGAAAGATAAATTATACTTCGTTTGTATATGTAAAACAACTACAATTAGCCATATATTTGTTGCAATCTCGCATACGAATATGGTGAATTCTTAGGAAATGATTGTGATTGAAATATGTCATTCGGGAGATCTTACTAAACACCAGGTTTTTATTTAACTTACCAATTAATATTTACACTTTTTTGTTTACTTGTAATACTTGTTTTGTAGAGTTTTCTGGTTTAGCTAGCACTTGCCTGGTAGTTTATGTCTTGTTGCAGTGATGAATTTGGAAATGAGTGAATGTTAAATTCTAAGTTGTTTGAACATGTAAAACAACCAAGTATAATAAGCTAAATGTTTGTGGCTTTCACGTATATGAATATGGTGGAATCCTAGGAAATGACTGTGATCGATATATGTCATTTGGAGAATTTTTCCTAATCACCTGGTCTTCCTCACCTTGCCAAGTGAAATTTTGTGCTTATTTACAGTGTCAACCCTTTGGCTGATAGTTATTTTATACAAAATGTTGATCTAGATAGTGTTCCTGGTGTGTCTTACTGTGGTTGTGATTAATGAAATGAAAAATTAATTTTAAGTTGTTTTGTTTGATTAAACAACACCGATTAGTTCCTATGTTATCTGAGTTTGCATCTCAGAAACTTGATACATTTTTGCATTTAGTAAATCAAGGTTAAGAAAAAATGTACACCTATTAAATTGAACCTAAATTATTATTGGATGAGAATGTGACTAGATGTAATTTTGTTAAATTTTAGAAAATGATGCAGGGTGCTATATGAGTAGTGGGACTTGAGATAAATTGCTGTAAGGTTTCACTTTAACTGGAAGTTAAGGGTGTTAAACGTTTGGAGCTAATTGAATTTACAGTGTACTTATTGATTTTCTTTTTAGTTTCATGTTCTAAGTTTATCCAAATTGGTTTTATTTTTTACTTCTTGAAAACTCGTTAAAAGTTCTTATTTTTAGCATCTGGATTTTAATTTACGAAACCCAGAATATATACATCAATGCTGCCTGTGATCTAGTTAGTTACAGAAACCATGACATTGTTGAAATTTTTGGTTCAACTCTTGTAAATTTGTAATAAACAGATCGTTATAGCTACTAGCTATTTTGCAGCTTGCCCCCACTTCCTTGCTTTCAAAGCTGTTGATGTGGTTAATTATTGAAGGTCAATCTGGTGATGAACTCTAAGCTATAAAAGGCTTGAGAAATTATTTGTTGATTTCGTTGTCTAGTTTGATTCATGGACACAGAATCTTTACAAGGTATTCATGTTGTCCACTTGTTTTGCTGCAGGCATCTTTGAAGACAACACGTGAGGAAAAGAGGGAGATGTACTTCCCGATGAGAAAGTATGCAATCAAAGTTTAGGGTAGTGCGTAGTGCATTTGGTTTTGGTGCAGCCATGCCAGCAATCATTTTGTTTCTTCTGCATCTTTTTTTGGACCACTTTATTTGTGTCTTCATCTCTCAACATTCAGAACTTCTTGATTTTGGTTGCCCTCACTTTGGATATCATATTCCTATTCTATCTGGTTACTGCCATCTTCACCGATCGAGTTGATTATTATTGAATTCCACATGGACTCCCCTACCGTCTTGCTCTTGGTCGTGCTCATTAAAATCAGCCAAAGTTTGATTATTTTTCCATGACAATTGCCAATAATTATGCCATGCAAACTTGGAGGCAGCCTCATCTCCTTGTGAAATGCTGTCTCGTAAAGGAGAGATACAAATGCAAACTCGGCGGAAGACTTGGAAGCAAGGTTATCTTTATCCATGACATAGTAGACTGAAAGCTTTCAAGAACTGCAGGAACTTAGTGTATTAGGAAAAATGGTACTGGGATCCCTAAGGACATGGTGGATATCATGGTGTATGGCCTGGAAAGTCCCTAGTTGGAGCGCATTGATAATAAACAGCAGGATGATTCAATTTAGCTTGATGTTTATGGGGGTAAATATTGAAAAATAAATCGAAACCCAATCTTGTCATTGCATTCCTGACAGTCTGGTCTGTAATCAGCTGATCTTTCACAAAAAGGAGAAAAAAAAAACAATAATCATGGAGCTGTCCTGCCTTTGGATCCTTTCTAAATATCTTGTGCTGGCCAAATTAGCTCCGGAATAGCTCGATTTTTCTTAATACCTGAGCAGTCTGTCCCGGCCATCCTGAGCTGCTGAAAAATTTCAGCCTTTATGAAACAGGAACACCAAGACCGTAGCCATAGGCTTCTGGACTCTGATATTTGATGGAGATTTCTCGTGCACGCTAGAGGCAGACAAGATAGTCAAGCAAACAACTGAGAATGACAAAGCATGAAAAGCCCGCCCACATGATCGAAATGTCTTCCTCTGTTCTGCTTTTACCGAGTGTACTCTGGACCGCGTATTGTTCTTTTTCTCGCTAGAGCTCTTTCTAAATTAGTAAGGATCCTTCTAGATCAGGGCCTGGTCATTTCTTAATGCAAATTTAATTACTCTTTGATAAAAAAATAAAAAAATCCGTTGACCAGGCGATTGATTTTGTATAGTTTCGCGCCACTGAACGGTAAAAGCAATTGGTAACTGGTACTTGGAGAAGTCGAAGTCACAAAGAGACGAGAATTCTCCTTCGGCTTAAAACTAGATCATTCACTGCGCTTTGGAATGGATTCTTTTTTTTCATGTATAAAAATAAAACAAAATTGTTGCTGCTGACATGACTTGATAGTTTTGATGAATTAAAAAATAATATAAATATTTGACAAAATTATAATTATAAAAAATAATTTTTAATTAATTTAATATTAAAAATAAAATTAAAAAAATAATTAAAACATAATAAAAAAATTCCAAGTTAGCCCGGATAAATATTTCAAACTTATAATTTAGATCGAAAATAATTTTATAAAAAATAAATTAAAACTTAAATTAATTAAAATAATTTATAAAATTAATCCTTAATTAATCTAATGTTAAATAATAATATTAAAAAAAATAACAATCAAACTAAATTTATTATTGAAAGTAGCAGTTTAAATTATAAAAAGATCCTTAATTAATGTAATGTTAAATAATAAAATTAAAAAAAAATAACAAGAATCAAACTAAATTAACTATTGAAAGTAGCAGTTTAAATTATAAAAATTTGATAATTATATATAAAATAAATTAAAATACATAACATAGCTTTAAAAAAAATACAACCCTTTTTTTAAAACAAATCAAAACAAGGCCTTAAAACAAATTGAGAAAGAAAAAATAATTTCTTCTCGAAAAAAAACTGAAGCACCATTTGAAGTGAACAGTGCTAGTGCTTTGCAAGGAATTAACCACCTCTTTTTAAGTTTTTGTTAATGAATTAACTAGTACAAATCAGAAACCATGAGCATATAAACTCTTGTTGGTATATAGATCTCATGACATACCAATGGATCGCTAAGAAGTAATTCTATTTTATGCAGCTGTAGCTCAGATTCATCGACATCAGGCTATAGCGGCTCCCTGATTCTGGAAAGTTGAAGCTAAGAGTATACACATCTGCAAGCTCTGGAACTCTCTTGAAGTTCCAAATAAGAGAGGCAAAGCAGAAGTTGGATTTCTCCATGTGACTTTTCTGAGGTCTGAAATGTGAAAAGGTGCCTATAGAAAGAAATTCATATAAGCTCCTGCATAGCTAGCACTGATTGTTTTTTAGGGCGGCCAACTGTTGTGCCGATGGCCTACCGAATCTTCGGGCGGTTTTACTAATCAACTCTCTGCAATTTACCGGAACTCCAAGTTTTATCAGGGAGCTGATTATCAGGGACTTAACAGGGGTTATGGGGATTTTAGACTCTGTACATTGCGTTTGTGTTAAGGTCTTAATTTGTGGGGGTTAAATGGATTATGGAAATATCCATAAAACTGACCTAAAATTAAATAGTTTTTCAAAATATTATTTTAATTTAATTATCACCGTTAAATACATCCATAAAACTTTATTTTGATATATTTTTAAATAAAAATTACTTTAAATCATCATTATTATCATAATTTCAAACACGCATTAACACAACTAAATTAAATCAATTTGTGTATCATATTTTATGAATGAAAAAAAGAAGATAATTAAAAAAAAAATATGTGATGAAAGTTAAAGGTAAATTTTTAACTAATTCAATATTAAAAAAATTAAAAAATATAATTTTTAAAAAAAATCATATAAAAAATACATAACTAATAAGTTGACATTTTTAATAATTGTAGAAACTATTTTTTAAGGAGAAAGTTAGCGGTTGGTTTTGATCCCATCACTCAATGTACTTATTTTACATATTTAAGTAATCATGACTTTGAGCACATTAAATTTTTGTACGGCCGTTGGATAAACACCACAATATTTTTTTCTGCTGATAATGAGATATGAGATTGTTTAGTTATATTGATCCATCTTATTTCTCGGTGCTCACCTAATATATTTCAAATTCAAATATCTACATCATCGTCACTCCAAACTAAATTCAACATCAAGTACCGAGATGTATGAGGTGTGGGTACGGAACTTGACAAAGAGAGAGTGATCTTTTCACACGGTAGGTGCCTGCATGTGCAGAGATGGGAGGGTGTGAGAACGACATGTATACCGCCCGCCATCAGTTTTCTCAGCACAGGATCTTGAAAATGTGAGGTTACTTGTACATGATAATATTCAAATGCGTGCATGCCAGATTCATAGTCAGTCTACACTAAATCATACAAGAAGACAACTTTTGCTGTTCCATCATCAGAAAGCAGAACTTTCTTGCCCGAATGTCTACCTGTTGCAAGCATGGATGGTCGAGGGTGATCGTTACTTTCACACTGCTGAGTTTTCTCCAAGATGGAGTGCATGCACGGGAAATATTGCAAGCTTTCAATTTCTGTCGTTTGGCTCATAAAAAAACTTTCACTGAACACGTTCAGTATTTCGGCTTGGCCTTGATAAAGACTGTGGATGGATGGATAGGTTAATGCTATGGTCTTACCTGACAGCTTCTGTCTTTTAATAAAAATTTGTCCATAGTTGTAGCGGATAATATTTCTCGTGGTATGAACAATGACCAGAAAACTGTGGTACAATTAGCTGAAAACATGGGCAAACGTTTTTATCATTGATCATTGAATTGTTTGTCTTGAGCCGGCTTGACTCAAAACCAGTCCGTTTTCGGACCGGAAACTTCAATCTGTGACGGAAACAAAAATGGAAACAGTTTTTTTTTTTTTTCAGTATAATAAATTAACTCATCGTATCAAATATGGCCCTATATTCATGTGTGTGTGAACAAATATCGCAGGTTCATCTTGTTAAGAAGCACAATTAGGCTTTATTTTCATTAATAGTATTGCAGTCGCAAGAATCTCAGATTAAATTTGATTTTTTAATTGCTGCATCATAAACTAAGGTGTCTAGAAGTTGTCCAAACAGTAGGTTACAAAGAGAAAACAACAAGAAGAAGGATCAAGTGACGTACATAAGCTGCAAGCAATTTCATTTTTTATTTTTTTTGTAGTGATAAATAAGCACCTTGAGTTTTATATACATGAAGATAACCTGCATGACTATTCGGAATTCAACCCAGTAAATTATTTATTTGAAAATCGTGGATATACGAGACCACCACAATATTTGAAATCGAATAATGAATTTCTTAAAGTGTTTTTTTCATAAAAAACTAACTTAATGTTTTTTTAATTTTTTTTAATAGTTTTGATGTGCTAATATAAAAAATTTAAAAATTATTTAAAATATTTTTAATTAAAAAATACTCTTAAAAATCAACATACACCTCATTAATTAATTACTAAACACATACATAAAATCCCATGCAATAAAAATCGTGAATGCAAACCTAACCGCTTTTCACATTGGTTTATGGTTTTCAATTAAAAAGTTGGGTTAGGAAGTTAGTAAAAAGTCTTATATGTTGTATCATCGATATTTATTAAATAGAAAAGATAAAAAAAAATAGATACAAGAAAAAAAATCTAATTTTATCAAAATACTTTCATTTACTCAAAAATTATTATTATTTCTTTAATTTTCCTTTTCTCTTCCTTTTGTGTTTCTTCTGAGTAGATATTAATCATTACGACTATCATAAAATTTCTCAAAATACATTCTAATGACTCATAACAAATGTTTCTTTAAATTAGTGTACTTATTAAAAGTATTTTTGAAAAAAATTATTTTTTTTTGTTTTTTTATTATTTTAAATTAATATTTTTTAATATTTTCATATCATTTTAATTTGTTAATATCAAAAATAATTTTTAAAAAATATAAAAATATTATTTTAATATTATTTTAAATATAAAATACTTTAAAATACAACCATAACCACACCCCTAATCATGCCAAAGTATAAATTACGGGCATCCGATTCCATTTCACTAAAACAATCATTCTATTTAAGATGTGGCTAAGGTCAAAAAAGGGGACAGAATTAGTCTCTCTAGTTAATTTAATGGGAATGTGTCTCCTGTGATAGGCAATTGCAGATCAGTGATCGATTGATCCTACCATGTTAAGAGTACGGAATATGTATATTATTTAATTCAAACCACAACTCGAGACTGGTTATTTTTCTCAATTTCTATGCTCAAAATTCCACGCTCAGAACATGCATGTTCCTACAGGGTGATAAGAGTCATCAGGTGTTCTGCATTTTAAAAACAATTTTAAAAAATTGTTTTTAAAATTATTAAATTATTTTAATACTTTGATATTAAAAATAAATTTTTAAAAAATAACAGTTATAACATGTATGAAAGCTAAAAAAGAAACGGGACATTGAAGGCTGTTATGGATGCATTTTTAGAAAAGAAGAGTGCAGGAGGAGTGGTGGTGTTTTTTTAAAGAAATTAATCCCATTAAAATTAATTTTCACTTTAATTTAAACCTTCTATTTATTAAATGAAAAGGTCAAACACTTACGCGGGTTACATTCACCTCGTGGCATAAATTAAATACGAAGGAGACAACGTTAGAAACATACTTGCGACGAGGTCTTAAATAGGAAAAGAGGAGAGATGAAAATTAAACGTCCTCAAACTTGGGCGTTCTGGAGAGAAAATGAGAGTTGACTTCGAGGTTTCAATGATAAATCTTGAATCGAACGGTTTACAAGACGCACGTGGCCAGTACTTTGTCCTTGCAACTTGAACCGCTTGCGAAAAGTCACCCCTTTACAATTTTAATCTTTTTTTTATCCCAATTATCTTTATTTTATTTTTTTCCGTTTTGATATAGTTCCGACTCGCATACCGGCAAACACCAGGGGTTCTGACTTTCGATCCAGCCTATTAAAATGAAGCAACTTAAGTTTTCCGAAAACCAGGAGGACGCTAGCTGGTTCTTTATACGGGGAGGGGACACAAAATTAATGGAGTGCACTAGTTGGTCGAACCTTTTATCTTATATATATATATATATATATATTAAACGCATGTCGAATTAAGAAAGTGATCAATGGTCACTCTTGACACAAAGTAATTAATCAAAATCTCCGAAACCTAATTAATTAACAGCTTAACTATGGTTTTCTAACATTATTTTTTAATAAGAGCTAGAGAAGAAGGACCAAGAGTTCAAATCCCAAAAACATTTCACTTATTTTTAAGGTAAAAGGTGATTTTTATTTTTGCAAAAGACAAGAGACATAAGCCAAGAATCCTAACGTTAGAATGATCCGGAAGCATGATTTTGGCTTCTTGCTGACATTGGAAAGGCGTTGGAAATCATTCTTTACTCAAACTGATTCCGTTGATTGAGCGAATTAAAAGAAACCGATCACTCTGACACGTGCATGCAACCTACTATCTTCCAAATTACAAGATGCATATGTCACTGCAAATCCAAAATAGTCATCGCAAGATTAAGAAATATCAAGTACAGAAATATTTGATGTGGGTACGGAACCGGGAGGCTGATCTTTGCACGCAATTATTCAAGGTTGTGATCCATGCATGTTGGGTTGTCGACCGTACGTGCTTCTTAATTCAGTCTATAATATTTATTTTCAACAAAAGAGACTTGTCAACAATAATTAAATAAAAAAACTTGTCTCCAGCGATCAATGGGTAGTCACAATTTGCAGAAAGATACCTTCTGTTTTATTTGCAAGTTGCCATTATAAATCACCAGGAGAGATGTTAGGCTGTGTATCAGTTACATTCATGAAACTTCGATTGTATATATAATAGATAAACCAAATCCTTTCGTACTCGGTGGTGACTGTTTAGAACTACAATAGTTGCTGTTTTTATTTTTTAAATTATATTTGTCTTTAAAAGAACATGAAATTGATATTAACAAAAAAAAATTAATATATTTTTAAATTAAAATTATTTTAAAGAATATACTCTACCCAATACTAAATACGCTCTATTAATTTGACTCTCTAGGTTGGAATGAAAAGAAAAGAAAAAAAGCTCAGCCGTTGCTGGCAATGCCGTGTCAAATGGAAATTGTGCCGAGCTGGTGTGCACCTATCCATGGCGCTCAACACCAGAAAGATGAGCAGACTCCGCGTCATAAAAGAGGAAAGAAAGAAAGATTAATTCGCTATATTGAGGCTAATTTAGTAACCTTACCTCTACTGTAATGTAAGAGAGAGGCTAATTTAGTAACCTTACCTCTACTTTAATGCAAGAGATTTTTTTTAATTAAAAATATGTTAAAATAATTTTTTATTTATAATTTTTTTATTTTTTAATATCAACACATTAAAATTATTAAAAAAATTTCTTTTAATTGTATACTATTTAAGTCTCTTATAATTATGATATATAATAACAGATGTTGGAGCGCTATCAAAAAGTTTTCCTCCATTATTTCTCTAGGAAGTACAATCTTATCGTGAAAGTTTCAAGAGGAGAAGTTATGGATTTGCTCTTCGATGAATTCCATGTTATTTTGTTGCATGATCGAGTATTGAGTTTTTTAATTTTCTCACTTCAGGAACTGAATCAGTAGCTCGAATGTTTGGTTTTATTTTAATATGATTAATAAAATAATTATCCACTTGAACTCCGAACATCACAGGTTTGTCAAGTTCAAATCGATGTTTCACCGTGTTTATGCTTCACCGACGTAGCTAGATAACCCTTCTGCTCCCACTACGTGCGTCCCATAAAGAAATTAAAGAAAAATGCATGACACATAAGCGATAAGCACCATCGTTCTTTTATATATTTAGAGATAAGTACCCGCATTTTATATTAAGTTAATCACCAGGATAGCCTGCTTATTCGGAATTGAAAACCAGAGGAAAATTGCAGACAGGTGAGATCATGAAAATATACAAATCCCACTGTCAATCGTGAAATAATACTATGAATTTTATTTAAAGAACACTTGCTGTGTCCAAGTTGCATGAGCCCGTGGGGGAATTGATTGCCGAGGAAGTCAACTGAAGAAAAACTAGCTAGTGTATGCAGAACCGCTTCTCCATTTACGCACGGCTTCTCAGCTAGAATCACGGTGCGTGTGTGTGTGTGTCTATATATATATATATATATATAATGCACAACGCATAAGCGATAAGCACTTTCATTCTTCGTACATTCAGAGACGTACAAGTCCAATTCTTCTGTTTTTTAGCAGGTTATTTTACGCTATGAGTCAGGATAAAAAAATATATCTAAGATAATGGATAACTTTTTATTATTATCATTCAACCTAATCACTTAAAACTTATTATAATGTTATATGTTTTTTTATGGATTAATGATGCATTTTATTATTCTACTTTTATATAAAAATTGTTTATGAATTTTATATATAGAAAAATGTTTTTATTAAAATTTATATCCTTCTATCTATTTTTCTTTTTAGTTAAGAGATTATGTGTTAATCGTACGTGCATTTAACCAATAAAAATAGTTTAATGGAATGTTTCACATCATATTCTTATTTTTTTTATGGAATTTTTCCTTGTAAAACACCTCTTGTGGATTCTATTTATCAACTAATTTTGTTAAATCTTATGACACATTTTAAAAAAATTTTGCATTAACTAATAAGATCATGACTTGAAAAATAAAACTACAGAAAATTAAGAAAAAATGAATAAAATATTAAATTTAAAAATCCAAACCATAAAAATTTATCATCCAATTAAAAATAACAAAGTGAGAATTTAGTTACAACTAGATTGGTGGCATGCCACATGCCAAACCTTTTTTTTTTCAATGTAAAAAAAATATTAAGGCAATGCAAGCATGTTTAAAGAAATAACATAAATTTAAGACATGGGTGACTCAACTCAATTCAATAAATAAGGTTGATTGAATAATATAATTTTTTTAAAAAAAAACAACACAACAATAAATAAACCAAACTCAAAAAATATATACAGTAATTAACTTAAAAAATAAATGTTTATCAATATTATAAAAAAATATCCTTTCATTATTCTTAAAAGGTCCTCGTAATCTTATTTGATAATGAAACAAAAATAAATGGGAACATGATAGCTTCATAGAAAAAATAATAACGAATACAAATCTCAAATCTTAGTTAGTGAAATATTAAAAAATGAAAATAAAAAGATAAATTAAAAAAAGATTAAAAAAAAGACACAACCTAAGTTTACCAAAAACAACTTTTCAAATACATAATTTGGTCATGAGATGATTAACATAACCTTGTAATTAGAAAATTAAATAAAATAACAAAGATCAATTCCTAAGTAGTTTAATTTTGAAGGGCAAATCTGAAAAAATTCAATATAAAAAAAGTAATAAAAAAGACTCAACTCAATCTAGATAACTCGTAATCCAAGATATAAGATTAAAATGACACTATAAAAATAAAAATAAAAAAACAAAATAAAAAATCTCAATCCTCAACTTTTAAAAAATAATAAATTAAAAAATGATATAAAAACCCTATTCAACCAAGATGATATTTGAAATGTATAATTCGGGTCGTGAGGTCAGAATTAATTCTATAGAAAAAAATATAAAAAGATAACAAATTCAAATCCTCATTTTATAAATGTTGATAGATAAAAAAATTTTAAAAAATCAATAAAAAAAATAAAAAAACAAATAAAGATCATAAAAATAATGTTTAAATTTGACTTAAAAATAAAATGAAATCAAATGATGAGAAATGAAATTAAAAAAATTAAGACAAGCATAAAAAATAAATAGAAAAGAAAAGAAAAAGGACTAAATTTTATATAAAATTAAATAAAACTCAATACTAAAAGTTGCAAAATAAAAAAAATAGTATAAAAAAGGATAAAAAACAAAAAAAATAGCAAGGACGAGAATAAAAAACAAATTAGATACAATAAATAAATGACAAGACACTATTGAATTTTGATAGGTTAGGCGGTCATCCAAGCAAAGAAAGAAAAAAAAGGTACGAGAAGCGAAAAAAGCTCATCGAAGCCTAACCCCCACACCTCTGCCGACAAACCCTGGACCATTGGGAAGAATGTAGCGTGACATTCTTAAAGCAAGTATGGAAGCTGTCATTTGATCGTTTGTAGACTCCTCATGCGCCGTTTGAACATTAAAAACGTCTACCGTGCACCATCTTATTTGACCTGCTTGTTTACCTCAATTCCTATATTTTGTTTAATTCAATTGGTCTCTCGACCATTGATTGTTCTAAACTAGCTAAATTGTATTTTATTCTATAAAATTAAGTATCAATGGAGCACCTAGAATTTTTTTTTATATTATAATTTTTTTTTATTAAGACAACCAAAATAATCTATCAAGTTAAATCCTAGATAAAACCAATGAAGAGATTAATTTGCAAAAAATAATAAAGAATCAAAACTAATAAATAAATATGAATTTCCTCTCTAACTGTAAAAACCAGGCCCTGATATTAGCAAAAAAACATATTTTTTTAAGCTTTAAATTCGGTTGATGTAGCTCTAATGATTTTAAATCAATTAGATTCAACTTTGTTTCGCAAATCCATTAATTAATCGAGTGACGAAATATTTTATTGATACATCGAAATCCCTATATACATGCATGAAAAATAAATCACGATGACCGACTACAAATTAAAGCAATATCAAGGGATTAAATAAGAAAAAAAAAAGCAATTGAGGGACCAAAATGTAAAAAGTCTTAGGAAAAAAAAAAAAAGGGAAACCATTGTTTCGAATGAATAGTCACAAGCTATAGTGTTTCACAAATGCCTGTTAGTCTCTTTGATGATGTTAAAAATATTATATTTAAAAAAGATGTAAGAATTTGAAAATGAAAAGATATATTGTAATCACAAAAAAAAAGGAGAAGAAAAAAAAAATCAAATTAACAAACCCATATTATACTCTTTTATATCAATTATACCATCAAAGAAATTTTATTTCTAAATTGAACCATTTCATTAAATATTATAACAAAATTGTTAATTATTTGTGTGTTTCTTATGTAATTCCCTTCTCTAAATATCCATTTTCAATATGATATAAGTTAAAGTTATATAAGTGAATAATATTTTTTTTGTTAAATATAAGTGTTCAGATCAATTTATATTAAGTTAAAGTTATATAAGTGAATAATATATTTTTTTTTGTTAAATATAAGTGTTCAAATCAATTTATGTACATTTTAATTAATTTTTTAACATTTTAAAATTAACAACTATATAAATATGTAGTAACTTTAAAATTTATGATATTCAAATTAATAATTTTTTAAAATATAAATTTAAAATTTAACTAATTAAACTACATCATTTTAAAAACAAATAATAATCAGGGCTACAGGGGGGAGATATCAGATTTTGTATCTTGACATCACATGGAGATACCATTCAATTTAAGTATGATTAACGTATATAAATAACTGCCGACTTGAAAATACTTTTATTATTAAGATAATAATAATAATAATAATAATAAAAACTAACGTGTGCAAATGTTAAAAAAGATATCTGTCCAAATCTTCATTTTAAGAGTTTTTGGATTTAAGAGAATAATCCCTTATTGATTCTATAGCGACAATCAATTTAATTTCTGTCTTAGTAATGCCATTTACACGCCATGTTAACTACAATCGTCACCATCCCTGGCTCTCTAGCCACCGAAAAGAATTTTGTTGTTTTCCTTGCGGCAAAAGTTTTTCGGAAGAAGTACCGGAGTAAACAAACAAAAAATTGACGACGTACGAGGTGTTGAACATAAGAATGTGGACAGCAGATAGTATATTATATTGAGAAAAATCTGACATACAGCCTTAAAAACAAACAAGCATGAGATATTCAATAGATCATAAGGTGCCGACCTCGATGTTTATTCATACAACATGAATCTGGTCCAAAAACAGCATAACATTCGGCGCTGGACTTGGTGTTTGAACTTTGCATCTCGTACCAAATGATAATCTGGAAAAGAACCTTGCTCCACTTAATGTTAAGTTCTTGGTTCGAAGCCACGGAGCTGTGAGTTTAATTGTTGTTTTTCAAAAATTATTTTTTTATATTTATATATTGGAATGAATTAAAAACAGTTTAAAATAAAAAAATTAATTGAAAACTCAATAAAAAAAATAATCCAAAAAACTTGAAAAGCACAGTTGAACGCAAAAAAAGCAAACAAAAACCAAGACAATAGAAATCCAATGTATACTATATATATTAACTTGAGAGTGGAAGGATTAAATTTAAATAAATATTGAAAAAGAAATCTTGGTAAATAAAATTATTTATCAATAATTGAAACCATTCCGGTAAAATCCATTATATATAAAAATATAAAGAGATCTTATTAATGATAAACACCCATAAAAGTATGATAAAAATATTAAAACAAAGAAAAATACCACATACTTCTCATAAAAGAAAGTTTGAAGGATCGCTTCTGCAAAAAAAATATTTTTTTAAAATTAATTATTTAATTTATTTAGATTATTTTTGGTGTGTTGATATTAATTTTTTTTTGAAAATTAAAAAAAAAATTATATATTTTTAAATAAAAAATATTATATAAAATAACCATCACCACAATAAATCGGATTGAGGCAGGGCATGACTCAGTTGAACCCCTCCTATAAAACAGAGAAAATAAACTATTTTGCATTTTTTTATTTCATCACAAAAGAATTTAAGAAATAAAAAATCAGTGCTCAATTTGTTGTCTTATTAAAAGCTTTATAGGAAATGAATATCGACAATACCGAGTGAGCATTAATGGGTTCTCGTACAATTATTAAAAAGACGGTAATAGCAAAATTGAACTACTTGACTTCGTGTTTTTCTGTCAAAAAGCACCATATGGACGACGAGTGGGGACAGCGAGCTGGGTCTTTCTTTTTTTTAAAAAATATTTTTTATTTAAAATATATTAAAATAATATTTTTAAATATTAATATATTAAAACAATTTAAAAATATTATAAAAAATAATTTAAAAATTAATAAAATAATAATTGAAAAAACTTGAAAACACAGTTGAACGCAAAAAAATCAAACAAAAACTAAGACAATAGAAATTCAACGTATACTATTGCAACTGCGGAATGATACTCTGACATTGTAGGAGCCAGAAATTTAACTTAAGAGTGGAGCGATTAAATTTAAATAAATATTGAAAAAGAAATCTTGGTAAATAAAATTATTTATCAATAATTGAAACCATTCCGGTAAAATCCATTATATATAAAAATATAAAGAGATCTTATTAATGATGAACACCCATAAAAGTATGATAAAACTATTAAAACAAAGAAAAATGCCACATTCTTCTTATAAAAGAAAGTTTGAAGGATCGTTTTTGCAAAAAAATATTTTTTTATTATTTTAAGATTATTTTTGATGTGTTAATTAAAAAATTTATTTTTTTTATATTTCTTCAAATAACACTTTATAAAAAAATTAAAAAAATTATTATTATCACGATATTAAATTATTAAATAGACTTTTATTCAACTGGATGAGATTGGACACAGCTCATTTGAACCCTCCGATAAAACAGAAAAAATAAACCATTTCATATTTTTTATTTTATCAGAAAAGAATTTAAGAAATAAAAAATCAGTGCTCAATTTTTTGTTTTAATAAAAGCTTTATACGAAATGAAGATGGACAATACTGACCGAGCATGAATGGGTTCTCGTACAATTATTAAAAAGACGGTAATAGAAAAATTGCACGACTTGACTTCGTGATTTTTTTGTCAAAAAGCACCACCATATTGACGACGGGTTGGGGGGTGGGGGGGTGGTGTAGATGTGAGCTGGGTCTCTCTTTGAGGCTGGGATACACTGAACTAGTCCTCTGAATTAACGAAGAAGAAACTTTCTATGGGCAATCTGCAACCGGGTCTCCGAAACAGAACTCCCATTTGAAGGGGTCATAAGGCCTTAGATCTGTGATTTTACACAAAAATATACAGTAACAATTCAACAAATTGCTCCCCTTCACCCTTTTTTTAATCCAATACAAGAACCGGGAAGTTTTTCTTGCTGGGTCTGCCATTGTTGCCGTTTGTTTTAAAAAAAAAACATTAAAAAAATGAGGAAATAGAAATCTCGGAAACAATTCTTCAAGAGACGAGAATCCATGAGGGAATGCGGCTGAAATTTCTGAAATTTCTGCTAGCTCCTCAAGTGTCCCGTGCGAGAGACAAGAATCCAGCATCCTAAATGATTGGAATGGCGGGCCTCGATCAATGTTGTCGTTTTCGCAAAATTTCAAAAACGAAAAAGGTCATCAGCGACGTATACAATAATTGAATCCTCATATTTCAAGCCTTTCTGCCATAACAATTGGCTTATGCAACCACACACCTCACCCTTTTCTCTCTTTTCTTAGTTCCGTAAAAAAGGTCATCACCGTTCTGCAGCACGCAATTCATGGTGATATATGTTTTCTTGGGAATTATTATTATTATTATTATTATTCTTTGTTTATCTGTCTAGATGATGATGATGATTGTGGTTCGTTTGATTTGTGGACTTTGACTCTGAAAAATATGAAAATAAAAATAAATAAATAAATAAAGAATTGCATCATATTAAAGAAAGTCTAAATATTGGATGGTTCACCAAACAAGGAAGGTTTTTTTTTTTGTTTCTTTTTCTTTTTTCTGGCTTGCAATTTGGTCAAATTTGAAACGCTTTTGTTTACTTGTTAGATTGCAGCATATCAAATCCACCTGCGATTCTTTGCAAAAAAAATAAGAAATAAACAAATTAAGCGCTCTGACCATTGCATCAGAGTTCAATAAAATCAATGAAAGAACATTCATGAAAATTCTACCCTTTGAATTCTGGTAAAAATAAAATAAAAAATGGTAACCAGATAAGCAAATCCAGCAAAAATCGATCATTTCCTTCTATAAATATTTTCGATATGTTATACTTCTTATCTTAGCAACGGAGATTTTTCTTAAAATAAGGCATTTATTATTATTATTATTATTATTATTATTATTAACTTTTGATCTTATTTTCCAAAAAGAGATCCTTTAGTGCCATTGTAGATATACATATCAGCTTTTTATCCAGAATAAGGTACTTTTGATCTTATTTTCCAAAAAGAGATCCTTTAGTGCCATTGTAGATATACATATCAGCTTTTTAATTAATTAATCATTAGTAATTTACTAACTCCCTTGATCTCTTCTATCTAAGACCATGCAGGATCTCTTTCCATAGTAGTTTTTTTATTAGGGACTATGCAGGATCTCATTATTTATCGGATTTATTACAAATAAAAAATTAATTCAATTTCTTAATTTAAATTTTAGATAATAACTTGGGATTTATTTTTATATTATTTTTAATATATATCTTTAAATAAAACTTTTTAAATTTAAAACATGTATAAATACCTGTTATCTTATGATATTAATTAAAAAAATTATATAAATTTACATTATTTTATGCTATTATACAATGAAAAAAAAATTAATAGCTTGTTACAGAATTAAATTTGCTTTTATATTATCTAAAACCGTTAAATCTTATGTAGAAATTAAATTGGCAAATCGCTGCTCCTCTTATATTCTTTTAACTTAACAAAAAAAAAAAAACGATTCTCGTACCTTGCTGAACTCAAACCTGCTGAACTCGATAACTCAATATATATGTGTGTGTGTGTGTGTGTGTGTGTGTGTGTGTGTGTGTGTGTGTGGGACTCAAGCCTTACAGAGCTTGTTACAATCAGGAAAGCTTTGGAAATTTCTATGAAAAATTACATTTTGCTTGTAAGCTCTTTGGAAGTTGAATCCGATTCTCGAAGGGTTATAAGCTAGCTTTCTAAGTGGATATTTGAAAATATAGTAAATATAATATTTTTAAATAGTTTTTACTTAAAAATATATTGAAATATTATTTTTATTTAATTTTTAAAATTTTATTTTTAATATTAGTGCATTAAAATAATTCAAAAATATATAAAAAATAATTTTTTCAAAATACTACTAGAAAATTAATAAATACAAAAAAAAAATATTAAGAGAATATTTTTATTAGTAAATTACTAATATATTTTACCAATAGAAATATTTTTTCAGTATTTACTGTTAAAATTATAATAAAAAAAAATAAAAAATAAAATAATAACATGTTATTTTTATCAATAGACTTACTGATATAATTTATTTTATAAGTAATTCTATCAATAAAATTATTGATAAACTACCAATACCATTTATCATATTAATTATATATAAAAAATCTTCAATAAAATATTCTATTGATATTTCACAAGAATTCTACATCCATTCACTTTCCAATTGCAAAACCATTAAAGTAATTGTTTAAGTGCTTCTCACTGGCACAACCCTTCCTTATATATATCTTGCATTTAAATAAAAATAATATTTTTATTTAATTTTAAAAATTTTATTTTTAATATTAGCATATTAAAATAATCCAAAAATATAAAAAATTAATTTTTTTTAAAATAAAATTTTTTCAAAACACAACTAGAAAATTAATAAATGAAAATGAAAATACCCAAAGAATATTTTTATTGGTAAATTACTAACAAATTTTATCAATAAAAATATTCTCTCAATATTTATTGCCCGAATTACAATAAGAAAACAATTAAAAAAATAATAATATATTATTTTTATCAACAGAATTACCTATATATATATATATATATATCTTACATTTAAATCTAAAAATATGATTGTTTGTTGATACTTCTGTTGTCCTTGCTTGTTGTATTTTTTTCTCTTTTAATAAAAAAAAAAACTCGTTAATTTATGCTAATTCAAACTCGTACATGCGATACAATCAATTAGTGCTAATAAAAATTATAAATTGCTATTTCAAATAGTCCAGATTTGAAAAATTCTTGGAGTTTTCTTTATCCTCCATATTATTAAGTGATCATATATATATATATGTTATCACTTGTCGGAAAAGACCATTTATTAGTGGTGTTAAAGACTCTTTGAAATAGCGAGTTTTCTTTATCCTCCATATTATTAAGTGATCATATATATATATATGTTATCACTTGTCAGAAAAGACCATTTATTAGTGTTGTTAAAGACTCTTTGAAATAGCGACTTATTATTTTTATTATTTTATTTTATTTGGATGTAGTGAGAAAAATGATTTGCTTATTCTTTTAGAAATAAAGTTTTAAAATCCTCTTATTATGAAAAAAAAAAACTTTTAGGCATGGTGTGGCTGTCACAGACTATACCAAAAAGGTAATAATTCAGACTTAGACGCTGTTTGTTAATTTTTTAGTATAAAATATTTTGTTATGATTTAAAAAAAAAAACTTTTAGGCATGGTGTGGTTGTTACAGACTATACCAAAAAGGTAATAACTCAGACTTAGACACTGTTTGTTAATTTTTTAGTTTAAAATATTTTTTATGATTTTTTTATATATTTTTTTTCAAAAAAATTTATACAGCACGATATCAAAACATTAATTAGTAAAATATAGCAGCCATGACCTGACTTTTGATGCGAAGCCTCTAGTGATTTATATGCTTACGTTCGGTCGGACTTTTATCTTCCACCCTTAAAAAACCTGAAATCATTGCTATTTTATTCATAATTCATGGTTTTAAAACAGAAGCAAGAAAATGATAAATTCATTGTTTACATTTATTTTTTTATTGACAATTTAATTAACCGTAGCGTGAAAGCGTGACTTTGACAATAGAAATATCGGTACGGTACACGGAAACGAAATGATGAACCGGTGGTCATAATCTTCTCCCCAACTTTTCTTTTTATGAGCTGGACTTCTTAATTAACTTTGATTTTTCTTCGTCGATTATATTTGCTTAATTCATATACGGTGTACCGAATTTCGGTCACTCACACTGACCAAGAACATAAAATCTCTCTCTCTCAGAAAAATAAATAAATAAAACGAGAGAGTGTTAGATATTGCGATTGTTATTTTTTAAAAATTAATTTTTTATATTTTTTATTATTTTGATGTCCTATGTTAAAAATTAAAAAATAAATTATTTTGATTAATTTCTAAATAAAAAATATTTACTAGCAAAACAAGCTTTTAATGTACGCCACACGACCTCTACAGCTTTGGTCAAATCCCCCTTTTAATTAGAACGTTTTATGAGCTGTCTGTCTCTGCTCCTTTCTCCGTGAAAGTTTTATTGAATCTTTTATACAAATTTAAAGAAAAAATGTATTAAATATTATGTCAATTTATAATATTTTTTGTATTTATGATATTATTTTTAAAAAATATAGCTAAAACAAAATATGTGAATTCAATTTTTAAAGAGGTAAAATAATAAACTCAGTACTCAATTAATATATGACTTTTGCTTTTTTACAAGAAACATACATTTTAAAATATCTAAATAAAAAATAATTAATAGTATCATAAGGTTATTTTAGTATTTTCATTTTCCTTCTTCATTGTAAATACAAATTTAACCTTCAATCAGAATAAAATAAAAGCTTTGTATTTAGAGGTATTTTTATAGTTTCTCATGGTTATTTTATTTAACTAATAGGGTTACAGAGATATTTTAGCATTTTCATACAAATTTTTGAGTATTTAAATTAAAAAATTACAGGTGTATATTGAACATGCAACAAGTGTGAGTGACACCTATACCATTTAAATGGTGCATATAACACCACCTGATGGAAAGATATGGATTTCCATCGTCTCCCACAACCCTCATTTGATAGGGCATGCTGAAGGGTTAATTTTATTTTTTTTATAAAAGTATTTTTTTGTTCAATTTAATCTTTCAATTACAATTTCTCAAATATTTTATTTTTTATTTGAGTTTTTATTTTTAAAATTTTTATTTTTTTTCTTATTTTTTTTGTTGAAGTTTTTTTTTTTCAATTTTATCCTTCAATCAAAATATTTTTTTTGTTAAAGCTATTTCTCAATTAAATTTAACCCTCCAACTAAAATTTTTTACTTGTCCTCTAATCAACGTTTTTTTTTCACCCTCAAGTTTATTAGATTTTTTTGTATAATTGTTTTTTTTTCTAATTTTATCTTTTAAGATTTGATTAATTTTTTTTTTAATTTTATTTTTTAAGATTTAACTTGCCGAGGATTTAAATTTGAACGATCTTATCATTTTGTATTAGTTTTTTAATATTAATTTTGTAATTATTTTGTAATTATATTTTATGAATTTATTATTATCTTATAAATTTAAATTTGAACGATCTTATCATTTTGCATTAGTTTTTTAATATTAATTTTATAATTATTTTTTATGAATTTATTATTATCTTATGATCTACATCATAGATTCTGCATATTATTTTTTAAAAAATATTTTATTTATGTTTGATTTTTTAATATATTATTTTAATTTATTGATAATATATTATTTTAAGATATTTTTGGGTTGTAAAAAATAAACTTGAAAAACTTACATATTTATATTTTATAAATTTTTTTTTGGGTATCCAGACAGCGGAGAAACGAGAGTGATATAACTAATATTACTATATAAGGTATGGAATCTTAATAGTACCTTTTTAATTACCTTACCACTCTCTTTTCTCCTCGTGTGTTTCATCTTCAAGTCTTTTTCCCTATTAAAAAAAGGAAGGAAAATACAGTTGTAAATTAAAATCCTGAATTTCAAACAAATTGAAAATGACAATATGCAATATCGGCACTAATCCGGCAACCCATCTATTCTTAATTTTCATCCCATTTTCTAGGAAGTTATTCAACAATTTCTTAATTAATTAGATTGGATTTCCCTTCCGCTTCCCAGCCTTCTTTTTCCATGCGTAGCGCGTAAAGCAACGAAGATATAAGTTACGTGGGGAGCAAAGTCAAAGTCCAAACCCATGTCCTTCTTTCTCAGGAAACAAACGCCATAGCGCTTTCGTTGTCTATATATACACCCCGCACCCTGCTACAATACCCCAGAACACAACGGGGCTTGTCTAACCGATCTAGCTCCCCTCTGATTCTTCTCCTCACCCTCGTTTACTTTCCTGAGAAACAACCAGAACTTTTACTCGCGTTCTGTTCACACCCTCACATCCTTCCATATACTTGCCATTTCCATTGATTAGCATTCCTGTAACTAACCAAATGCCGAGAAAAGGTATGAGGAGCATTTGCTTCTCTCCGAAAACGATTTCTTTTTTATCCTCACCTCGTTCTTCACCTTCAAGGCTTCCTCTTCCACCAACTCCCCTTCGGAGTGAATGGATGGCTGAACAGATCATCGAAAATGCCTCATCGTTGATCATGAAATGGAATCCTGAGACATCTGCCTACGCCAATGTCACCTCTCTTTTTTATGAGAACAGAAGAGAGGCCATGCAGTTCATTAAATGCGTTAACAATTTGCAGAAAGTTATGCATTCGATAGTCTCTGAAGATTCCACCCACCACAGACTCGTACAAGCACAGAATCTAATGCAAATCGCCATGAAGCGGCTTCAAAAGGAGTTTTATCAGATTCTTTCCATGAACCGGGCTCATCTTGACCCTGAGTCTATGTCTACCAGATCCTCTCGCACCTCTAGATCCAGCATCTCGGATTTTGAAGATGATATCTCACCTGAAGATGATGTTCGCGCTGCTAGTGATTCGATCTCCGAAGTTGAACAAGTTTCTTCCATAGCCATGGCAGACTTGAAAGCAATTGCCGAGTGCATGACTGCAGCTGGGTATGCTAAGGAGTGCGTAAACGTCTACAAAGTTGTTCGAAAATCCATTATCGACGAAGGAATTTATCGCCTTGGGGTAGAAAGAATAAGCTCCTCACGGATCAACAAGATGGACTGGGTAGCCCTTGACATGAGAATCAAGAACTGGTTAGAAGCAATAAAAATTGCAATGAAAACACTCTTCTTCGGAGAGAGATTTCTTTGTGACCACGTGTTTGCCGTCTCTGAATCAATCAGAGAGTCTTGTTTCAGCGAAATATCTAAAGAAGGAGCTATTCTTCTTTTCGGATTCCCGGAACTTGTAGCCAAAAGCAAGAAACCATCATCACCAGACAAAATGTTTCGCGTACTAGACATGTACACAGCAATCTCCCAAAACTGGATAGAGATTGAGTCCATCTTCTCATTCGAGTCCACCTCTCCCGTGCGCACACAGGCTCTTTCTTCACTCGTCAAACTTAGCGAATCCATTTACTCAATGCTTTCCCATTTTGAATCAAGTGTCCAAAAACACTCATCAAAAGCATTAGTCCCCGGCGGCGGAGTGCATTCCCTAACAAGCAATGCAATGAACTATCTATCATTACTCGCCGACTATAGCAATGTCCTTACAGATATTATCTCCGACTGGCCGCCACCAACGAAATCATCACTACCGGAATCTTACTTCGACAGTCCAGACTCTGATGATCCCCCGGCAGCAGCCATCTCAACACGGTTTGCTTGGTTGGTTCTTTATCTATTATGCAAGCTTGATGGCAAAGCAAAATATTACAAAGATGTGTCCCTCTCCTACCTTTTCTTAGCCAACAATTTACAACATGTAGTATTCAAAGTCCGCACATCAAATCTTCAGTATCTACTCGGTGAAGATTGGATTGTTAAACATGAAACTAAAGTGGGACAATTTGCAGCAAATTATGAACGGTTAGCATGGGGGAAAGTGTTTGCATCATTACCTGAGAATCCAACGGCGGAGATCTCGCCCGAGGAAGCTAAGGAGACTTTTAAGAGATTTAATATCAGCTTTGATGAGGCGTGCAGGAAGCAGAGTGCTTGTGTTGTAGCGGATCCCAAGCTCCAGGACGAGATTAAGGGTTCTATACGGAGAAAGATAACTCCGGTTTATCGCGAGTTTTATGAGAAACATCGGAGTAGTGTTGGAGGGCAGAGAGGGGTTGGGGTATTTGTCAAATATGCCCCTGAAGATGTTGAGAATTGCTTATCGCATTTGTTTTTCGGGACAGTTGATTCGGGGAGTTCAGTGTCAACTTCCACAACATCGTCTCGACTCCGGCAGCTTGCTTAATTGGAAATATCAGAGAATACTATATTGTTTTGTATTTTTGGACGTATATAGTATATACGGTTTCCTTTTGTTTTTACTTTTTATGTAAAGATACATTACGGTTCATATTTAAATAATAAAGGATTATGTGCGCAACTCGAAAAATTTGATATGAAATCACTGTGATGCGGCAGAAATCGAATTAGATTTTGGGTAAATATTGTTTTTTATAGTATTTTTTTATTTGAAATTATATTAAAATAATATTATTTTATTTTTAAAATTTATTTTAACACTATCACCTTTAAACAATTAAAAAACACTCAAAAAATTAACTCAAAATATTATTTTTTTAAATATCAATAAAAAACCACTTTAACTTCGGCCCCGAACAAGAACTTAATCACATATCCTAGATGGAATTGGAATGCTTTATGGGATGCGTCGTGAATTAACAAAACGAATGAGAAGCCAGGCAAATTTCTTGGATTAGTTCTTCATGCAAACTCTGTGACTGAAAAATGTTATTATCATTATAATAATAATAAAAATATAATTTCTAATTTCGCTCCTATGCTAGTGGCTGCGTGGAGAAAGACAGTCATTCTTGTGGATCACATCAAAATGAAACCCAAGGCAGGACGTGGGCGATGGCACAGCCGGCCAAGTGGGCGGCCCCAAGGCTTTCGGCTGCTTATAGATTGTGACTGATAGAGGCACGTCTCAATATGGGAAGTGACAATTTGACGGAAGTTCGAATGACGAACACGAAGGTAAATATGCTGATGGGTATGACTGCGTATAGTTACATCTATTGGGTGAGTTATTTAAATTAAATAATAATATTAAGATGCTGAAATGAGGTAAGAAAAAATCTATAAAAATATTATTCATGATAAATGTGATTTAGATGATGACGTCGGGGTTAATTTGGGATATTTAATGAAACCGGAAGTCTAGATTATAAAATTTAAATAATCTCATAAAAAAATAAAAATTTATATAATTTAATTCATTAAAAAATTATAAATTTTAATTTATTAATCAATCTAATATTAAATAATAATAAAAATATTATAAAAAATAACAATTAAAAAATAATAATAACAATTAAAATATCAAATAAATTTTATATTTAACCAAATAGTAAAATTAAAAAAAATAATAACTTTTATAAATGATTTTTTTTTGTTTTTTAGTCAAATACAAATTATCTCTAAATTGATTTTATGATTACAAAAAATAAAATCTTCGTAAAAAGCTGAAAACTCCCCTTAATCTCATATGATTAGTTTTTTAGAGCATTTGATTTTTTTTACAAATTTTTTTTATATATTTTAATTGTTTAATTTTTATATTTATATAAATACTAAAGTATCCCCAGATTTAATTATAATAGTAAAAAAACCGTTGTGAAAATATAAAAATACTTATAAGTATCAAGTTTTTTTTTTTTGCTTTAAATGGTATTTAAATTGTTTTATTATGCAATTAAAATAAAAAAATATTTATTTATCTCCATTTTATTTGATAATGATAAATGAATGATAAAAACAATTTAATGACCTTGTAAACCTGTTTTGGATTTTTTAAGTGGAGGAGCAAGAACGATATTACACTTCTCCGGGGGTTTTAGTTCTTTTTAATCTTGTAACATACACATGTCTTCCTATGTATCTGCTTTGCTTAATACCATAATATCTTTGTTAAGTTTCGTTTTCTAATTTCGTTACTCTGAACTCTAAAGCATTTATCAAAAATATCAAACAGGAACTCATTGAAATATGATTAATCTATCAGAATCATTGCTTAAAAAAAAAAAACAAACAAAAGAGATGGTGTGACATTTCAGATGATAACAATATAGAACCTTCCTTGACCGGAATCTGAATCCGATGCAATAAGATTTGAAAAACATCGACATTTCAACAAGAAGAATAGCAAGTCAAATAACAACCACGGGCTTAGCTATTAAGAAAGAAGAAAACGATCATGACATATTGCAGTGAAGACTAAAGAATCCGGTGAGAAAAGGGCTTCCTTTATGTTCAAAACGTCACACATGCGCTTAACAATGTCGCAAGGTCAGACATCATTGCTGGTTAAAAAGTTGCCATGGAAGACGACCGAGCTTTTGAAACTCGACTTAGCAAGTTGCATCCCTCGTAGATGCCGGGTCTCAAACAGCAGTATTTGCATTTGGCAAGAAGAGATAAGAAAATGATCATTTCAACTCATGCTCCATTTTTTTTTTTTCACCAGCAAGACTTTAAATATAGCTCACAAGACTCATTGAATGCTTCCCGCACCAAGTTTCAACAAAATGAAGCGCTGCTACACTGGACCGAGAGATGGATTTGAATTTGAAATGCTAATGCACATTCGAAATCATTCTCATGGCCACACATGCACTGCACTGACTAATAAATCCCCACCACTTGATGGCCGACTTATCAAACAAAATATTCAGTGATCTAATCTTGATGACAACTATATCGACCAGAAAGAAACTAAAACAAGACATCAAAGCCCTACCAAGGTCGAAAAGGGAGGGAAATTCAAGACTTCATAGACATATATAGTAAACGATAACTAATACATTACTACGTATTTCATTATTCTCATTATGGCTCGGAAGGATACATTGATTGAAATTTGCACCTCTACTACATAGCAAAGGCAAGAGGCATCCAAGCGGGAAAAAAAATTAACATACTTACTTAGAAATTTAGTGTATAAATATTCTTTCCCTGATTTCACTGTGCAGCTAACGGATGATCAGCTGGCCGTGGAAGACACTGCCATCCTGTACAATGCTGGAGAACCTGTTTAAGACTATCTGTAGGAGGTTCTACTGTCCATGAGGGGTAATATTCACTGGGATGAAACATACAGAATTCACCATCCTCAGTCATTAACCCTGCTTGAGCTCCAATAACAAATAAGTCTCCTTCAGACCTTATGCAGCCACTACTTGCTTCCTCCTTGTCAGCTGCCTGAAATACCATCACAAGCCAATGATTTAACCTAGGAATCGAAATGATAATTATGGTCACTTAAGTAACACACTAGTCACAGGAAAATTCACCTACATCCAAGAGCACGAAATTTAAAGTAACACAGAATCTCACATAACAAATTTATCAATAAATAGAGTGAATTTCTCACTAATTGCAAGGTGCGAATATCCTGTCAACTTTTATTTCTATGTCAATGTATTTGATGGGTTGAAATGCTTTGAGGGTTAAAGACTGGCCAGAAGAGCTTCACTGGTGTGGAAAATGACTTCTCTACAAAACTCATAACGGCACATCCTACTGAACTTCAGTAGTTCAGTTAGTTATTATAATGACAAAATGACATCTTAACTTCTTTCTTTCCAGCCTCTGTAGAGTTTAGACGCTCTCTCTCTCTCAATTTTTTATCACTGTTTATTTGCTTATTATTTTTTAACACCACAAAGGAACCTCACCATTTGGGTCCACTTCCTGGGTTAAAGGTTGGGGTGGTAGATGGTTTCTATATTGCTTGATTTTTGCATCTATAATGACTTACATAAACTGTTGAGTGACAGAAAATGCATTGCTCTGCCGCATAAAGGCAAAGTGGACAAGCAAGCTCTTGTTTGACAATGAAGAAATAAT
Organism: Populus euphratica; assembly: GCF_000495115.2. Taxonomy (NCBI): domain Eukaryota; kingdom Viridiplantae; phylum Streptophyta; class Magnoliopsida; order Malpighiales; family Salicaceae; genus Populus; species Populus euphratica. Next base: position 138,531 of record NW_011499853.1, read on the forward strand.
CGGGAATTTATAGGTCCTCAACCAATATTTAGATCAAAGAGCATAAGAACTAGGAACTGATCACAATGAAAACATGGTCACCTAACATGTACACGTCCCAGGAAGCAAAACATTTGATTGCTAAAATCAAGCACCAAAAGAATAGTTCAGTGCAAGGGAGGCAAATTTAAAGTGAATTTCATTACCGAATTTGCTCTCCATATGGTTATTGCTTTATAATTTGTAGTTTACTGGTAGGACAAACTGACTATAGATAGTGAAATGATAGCCAAACAAATTCAAACACAAGTGTGAATTATTTGTTAGCAAGCCGAGGTGGTTTAGTGAAAAAGCTACGTGAAAACAGAGGCAGGGTAGTCAGCAGTCTACCAATCAATTCCGCTTATGTTATGAATAGAATGTAACCATTAAGTACTAAATTCAATAGCAAATATGAACAAACCATTTTTTTTTTTTTTCAAAATTCATTGCAGGATCATTCAAGCCAACTCTTCAATCCCATACAAAAACCATTATAGAATAAAATAAAAGGTTATAATTCTGAAAAGAGTAAAAGTAAAGAAAGGCAGTCATGAAACAAGAAGAAATATAATAGTGCTCACCTTCTCAGAGAGATACTTAAATGCAATCTTCTTCTGTCCTGCCTCATATATGTTGCCTTGGGAGTATATCTGATGTTGAAAGATTAGTGGCTATATATACTTCAGCAAATAATATCATAATATGGTAACACAACAAATTGCAAATAGTCATAGTGTTATCACCTGTGACTCCACACTGGCGCAAACAGCATAAATACCCCAGTTTCTGATGTAGTTATTGTATAAATGTACTTTTCCAAATCTAACACGAGGATGGCGCTGTCTTGTTCCATCAAAAAAGCAATGATGGATGGTTACTCGAATACATCTGTCACCAACATGAGTAGGATCTGCTCCAATGAGCACAGTTTTATCATGTTGCGCAAAGTGACACCTGTAGATAATAATTAAAGCCATCATATATAACAGTGAAAGAAAAAATAGTGCTTCCCGTGCACAGGGGATTCACCTCACCTAGAAACAGTAATATCTGTGCTTTCTCGGTTGATATCTATCAGCCCATCATCATAGTCACGGAGGCTGCAACGGTCTATCCATATATGCTTTGACTTGGGTTTTATCTGAATGCCATCAACATCAGGTCCTCTACCACCTTCAAACTCTAGATTGCATATAATAACATGCTCGCATTCCTTCAGTCTCAAACCCTTTCCTGTAAGTTTTATTCTTTGACCCCGGCCATCAATGGTTTTATAAGATGAGACATTCAAGTAAGATCCAAGCTGAATGGTGCCTGATATTTCAAAGACAATCCAAAGTGGCTCTTTTTTCCGACATCCATCTCTAAGTGATCCAGGGCCATCATCTGCAAACAAATGAAAAGTAATAATAGACTTAAAAAGTGCACCAAAAATAGTCTAAAAAAGCAGTTTCACCATCAAGACCAAAGAAAATGATCAGAAAAGTCCATTATTTGCTACAAATGTGATATACTAGTTTCAGAAATTGAAGGTGAGACGTGCTAATAAAATTACAAAACCAGTGTCAGGAACCAGAAGAACAGCAGGTCACAACCATAATCACAGTTCACATCCAAAACATTAAACCTCCATTGTCAAAATTCAACCAATAACTAAAGGTTTTTCTAAAACCCCAAAAATGTTGAATACGTGAAACTCAGAATCATAATTTTTAAATTTTAACCATGCATCCCAAACAAGTCCCATTAAAGAAGAACCAGCAAGGATGTGAATTAGCAGTGACAAAATGCTTCACAATCTTTTAAGTTATGTTCTAGTAGAACTAACTAATGGAAGAATTTATCATACATATCATGAATCCCCAGCCTAAGTAACAATGATCAGTATTACTACAGACAACCTTAAAATAATATTCACATTACACAGTGCATAGGGTTGGAAAAACTCATTCTGTTTTTTTTTTTTTTTACCCAAAATCCATCCCTAAGCAGCTCAGGCCATCATCTACAATCAAATGAATAACAATAGTGATTCTTCTTCTTCTTCTTCTTCTTCTTCTAAATACGAAATCTGTCCCTAAGCTGCTCAGGCCATCATCTACAATATAGTTAACAACAACAATAAACCTATGGGGAGTACCAAATAGTGTCAAAATGTTGTTGCACCATCCACAACAAATAAAATTATCTGAAAGAGCCATTGATTAGCCACAAATGTTATCCATTTTTTTCAGAAATTGATGGCGAGGCATTCCAATGAAGTCACTAACTAAGTATCGGCAACCAGAAACAGCAGGTCATGACCATGACCACAGTTCACACCAAAAACATTAGACCTCCAATGTCAATACTCGCAAATCAGACAATAAGACAGGGTTTTTTCTAAATGCTAAAAAAAAGTTCAAAACGTTATATTCAGAAACCATAAACCGGCGAAACTCTAAGCATTGCTGCAAAATCAAATAAATAATGCTTCAATAGTCCCAGGAAGCAAAGCAGCGACCCTGCAATATTCTCACCAAATATTGACAATATTTCCTCAGACAAAATAAGTCACATTGAGTTAATGCACAATTTTACACAGAAAAGACCAGACAAAAACACATAAATTATAAAATTATAAGAAGGCCAATTCAGCCAGAAAAGGAATACTAATCAAATCCCAGTAATAATCATCTGAAAACACAATCCAAATTTACCCAATAACGTGGTGACATAATAAATGGGCCCATGGAGGCCACCAATGGCACAGCGACCGAACCCCTCGGCCTGGGCAGCAAGAGCACGCAAGGCAGAGTCGGCATGAGAGTAAGGCAAAGAGGTAGCCATGTAGGATGCGTGGATTGATGAGTTGGGAATAAGAGGGTTTTCGGGTTGATAAATAGAGGGCGGTACAGGTTGTGATGGTGAAGGAGCAGAAGCAGTTTTATCGGGGGAAGGGACGTTTCCATTACTACGGACGTTACGGTGATAACCATGAGCATGGGAGTTTCCCAGTTGTTTGTTAATTAACGTTTAAATGACAAGACTTGAAACAGCTAGCTACGTACTGTTACTCTTCGTGGTTTGAATTCATTCAGTAATCTGTGCTACAATTGAAACAGACAAAAAAAAAAACACCGCCACAGAGAGATAGAGATTACGGCACCGTTTGGTTGTGCCGCTCAGCACTGCTATTCATTATTTTTTTATATCGTTTTAATATAATATTAAAAATAAATTTAAAAAATAATAAAACATATTACTTTAACATATTTAAGAAAACACTTTTAAATACAAGCATTAGAAGGATACATAAAAGCAACGCTGATTACTGTAAATTAAAAGATATTTTATTACAGATTATAATAATAGGTTTATTTTTTATTTTTTAGTCTTTTACCAGTGGATAAATATTTTTTTTGGCTTTTTTCCATAGGCAATCAGGTTTTCTCAATTTTCAAATACAAGTAAATAATGATTTTGATATCAGAAAACAAAAAAAAAAGGCTTTGTGTTTTTGGGATATTTTAGTATTTTACATGGGTATTTTGTGTATTAAGATTATCATAGGAGCATCTCAGTATTTTCACATTATATTTTTTATTTTTTTAATTAAAAAACTACTAGAACGTGTTCTACACATCCCAACAAGTTAGCAATGTTTACACTATTAAGACAATGTAAAAGACACTTTTTGGTAGTTAAATCTGTTCATTCATTGTATTACTAGATGTACAGTCATACTCTCTTCCATATGAAACAGTATATGTAAATATATCATAGTTGGATTGTAATCGATAATCAATTGCTTGAGTTTTTTTTTTCTCTCTCTTAATAACTGAAATGCACTATTATCCTCTTTTTATTTATTGTTTACTTGGGTCTCACAGAGGTTGCTAAACCCAAATATCTTGGATTTGACAACCATATATGATGTCAAATCAAGGCATGGGTCTGGCTAACGACTCTAGCAGGTCTAGCAAACTTAGAGGCTTATGTTTGGTATGGTTATTAAATCCAAGGCACTTAGGTCTGCACAGCTACCAGATCCAATGCTCTTGAATCTAGCATGCCTTCTAGACCCAAGACTCTTGGGTTTTATATCACCGCTAGATTGAAGAGCCTATAAAAATAAAATAAAATTTTAAAAAATTAATTAGAATTTTTGTTTAGTATACTTCAAGGATAATTTAACTTTTCTATAAAAAAATAAAAAAATTACTTAGCATTTTTGTTTAAGATACTTTAAAAGTAGTTTAATTTTTTTTCTAGAAAAAATAAAAAAATTAGTTAGAGTTTTTGTTTAGGATACTTCAAGGGTGGTTTAAATGTTTTTTTTTAAATATTAATATTTTTATTTATGATACTTCAATGATAATTTAAATAATTTTTATAAAAAAATAAAAAATAATAATTAGGCACAACTATCAGATCAAGGTCATTTCAATCTAGCATCGCCATTAGATGCAAGACGATTAGGCCTGACACCTTAGCTGGATCCAAAGTTTTTGCCATGTCCAACCAAAAGCTTATAAAAAATAAATTAATTTTAAAAATTAATAATTAGAATTTTTATTTAGAATACTCCAAGGATAGTTTAATTTTTTTAAAAAAAATTAATTAGCATTTTTATTTAGGATACTTAAAAAGTAGTTTAAATATTATTTTTTAATAAAATGAATTTATAAAAAAATCAATTATGAATCTATTTAGGATAGTTTAAATATTTAATTTTATAAAAAATAATTAAAATAATTAATTAGCATTTCTTTTTAAGATACTTTAAGGGTAATTTAAATATTTTTTATAAAAAAATAAAAAACTTTATTAAAATAAATAATTAGCATTTCTATTTAGGATAATTCAAGGGTAGTTTAAAATTTTTTTTTATATATATAAAAAATATTAATTAATATTTCTATTTATGATACTTAAGGATAGTTTAAATTGTTTTTAGAAAAAATAAAAAAATTATAAAGAAATTTAATTAGCATTTTTATTTAAAATACTTTAAGAGTAGTTTAAATGTTTTTTATATAAAAAAATATTTATAAAAATTTAATTAAGGTTTCTCTTTATAATACTTCAAGGATAGTATAAATTTGTTTATAAAAAATAATAAAAAATTAATTAGACACAATTGTTAAACCTAAGCAATAACCATCAGATCCAAGACTATTAGGTTTTGCATTGCCGCCAGACCCAAGTTGCTTGGGTCTAATATAACTGTCATACCCAATAAGTTTAAAATTTTCTCTATACTCTTAATATTTTTTAACATTTGAAAAAACAATTAATATTAACTCTTTACATAGCGTACACCAATATACTAGTCAAAACTAATTGTGCTAAGATTGGATAGGGTTGGGCTCTATTATTCTCTCCTTTCATGATAACTTTGTACATTTTTTTTCTTTTTTAAATTTCCACTAGATTATTTGACTTGTGTTATGCTATAGGTGGATTCAATTTTTTTCTAACATAAAAAATATTTAGAAGTTGTTAATATTTTTTCTAATGAAAAAAAAATAAACCATGTAGGAGTTGAATGTGATACAATTAACTTTGCGGATCCAAAAATAACTCAAACGACTTATAAGAATATAGTTTGATACATAAAAAAAATATCAAGATGATGTCTCTTTTTAATATTAAAATAACAGAATATTAAATTGGCTTGGGTCAATCCGAGTTAACATATCAAATTTGTTATTCGGGTTACGAGACTATGATAATTCTATAAAAAGTAAATAAAAAAATTATGAAATTTAATTCCAAATTAATTCAATATTGAATGATGAGTTAAAAAAATAATTTAAAAAAGGAACTAAAAAAGCAAACTAAGTTAATTTATTAAATCCGCGATCTAATTCATAAGAGCGAGATAACCTAATAGAAAGCAAATTAAAATAAATTATGAAATTCAATTTCCAATCAGTCCATTGTTGAAAGATAAATTTAAAAAAAAAGTCAATTAAAAAAATAAAAAATGAACTAAGTCAATCTACAAAACATATAACCCGAGTAATGAGATTAAGATAATTTAATAGAAAAAAATAAAAAAACAACCCGATTTAACCTAATTTAACCTACCAAATTCACAATTTTAGTCATGAGATTAAGATAACCATGTATAGAGTAAATAAAAATAAATTATAAAATTCAATTCTTAGTCAACGATATTAGAACCAATAATAAACGATGAAATTCATAAAAATATTAATTAAAAATGACACAACAAAATGAATCCCATTAAGCACTATTCATGAATCATATGCCCAGGATAACCTAATAAAAAGCAAACTAGAATAATTCATGAAACCTAATTTTTAATCAAACACAATGTTAAATGAAGTTGAAAAAACAAACAATGAAAAAAATCAAGTAAATTAAGTTAACCCGTTAAACCCGCAACTTAGATCATGAGATAATAATAACTTAGTAAAGAAAAAATACAATGTTAAAGAATTCATGACCCAGGTTATAAGAATGTAATAACCTCTCAGAAAATAAATCTGAAAAATAATATGATTTAACTATAATTAAAATGCTAAAATTCATAATCGTGATTAAGAGACCAATATATCCTCGTAAAAAATAAAACTCAATTTTTATATAAACTCTAGCTAGGAAAATAAATCAAATTACTAGAATTAATAGATTAACCAATTATTCAATATATAAATTATAAATCTTGCTTATTTGAATTTCTTGATATATATATATATATATATATATATATAGTAGAATAAGCTTGGGTTGAGAGGCACATGTGATAGAATATAATTTGCATAAAAACAAACAAGTCTACGAAGTTGTGGATCGAGAAAGTCTCTTGTTACATGTTTGATATGATATAATATAATTTATTATGTAATATAACAGAATGGATAGATGTATTACATTCCTTTGTTTGCTTACAAATATTCTCGTAAGCGTAAAAGATGCTTTTTACAAAGTTTTCTTTACAAACTAATCCTATAAAAGAAAGCAAAGTAGAAGAAATCATGTATCCGTGGCGGCTAAATTAAGAGGGAAAAATGAACAATAATCAAATTTGATCAAATTATATCTTGAAATAGTCATATTTATATTTGATATATCAAAATATTTTTTTTTATTTGAATTTTTTAAAAAAAAAATTAAAAAGAGAGTAATAACCCAATATTACCGAGCCTAACTATATATAGATATATTAAACTTATTAGTATTAGGTTTAGTAAAATATTAAGTCTAAATAGATATAAATTTGATGAGTAGTCAAAACCATTATCCTTCTGCTTAATTAAATGCTAAGTCTGAACATATATAGGTCTAGCAAGCAGCTTGACTTGTTATTCTTGAATTTGGACGAGTGTCGAGTCCAAACTCTTTTTACTCTAGAAATTTTATGATTTATAATCAAACCACGAGTTAAAAATATTTTATCCTCTCACAAGTCAGAGATATTTCTTACCCTTGAACCCTTTTATTGAGAGAGATAAGCTCATAGGCTATAAAAAGACCATAATTATTCAAATAAAGGGGTCTAAATCTCTATTTTTTTGTTGCATATTTAATCTTAAAATTCACCAAAGAAAGCTTTTTGTAAGTATCACATACTAAGTTTTATTGACTAAAAGAAATAAATCGGATTGCCAAAACCAATAAATTAACAGATTACCTAATACATAAATCTTGTTCTCAAGCTACTTGGATTTTTTGAGACATCATCAATATTTAGGTGGTGTTTAGGAACACAGTTCAAACTGTTTTTTTCAAAAACTTGAATTATGTTTTTGCTTAAAATTATTTTTTATATTTATGGATTGTTTTGATGTTAAAAATAATTTTTAAAAATAAAAAATATTATTATTATAATATATTTTAATGAAAAACATTTTGAAAAATTCCCACTACGATGCTTATAAATACCTTTTTATTATGAAACACAAATTTCGATTGAAAAACTACCAAAAAAGGATTTGTTAAAACTAGTGAATTTAACCAAATTCACAGGGAATAAAACCCTTTTATTATGAAATACTTACAAATAGTAACAATTAATTCAAGTAAATAATAAGTAACTTTCTTCTTGAGACTGTGGTAACAGTAATAATTTAAAATATATTTTTATTTAAAAATATATTAAAATAAATTTTTTATATTTTTTAAAAATTATTTTTAATATTAACATATTAAAATATTTTAAAAACATAAAAAAGTTTATTTAAAATTTAAAAGAACGATTTGAATCACGTTGCTGAAGAATAACTTCATGTTGTAAAGAAATTTAAACTCCGTACATAATTTTGAGAGAAAAGGTAAAAGTGTCGTTGTGCTCGACAAATTGAGCACTTTGAATATCGGTTAAGCAAGTGGAATATCAAATGCATGGGAGAAAAATACTCCCCTCAACAGGTTTTTGCTATACGTAGTTAGCACGCACAAATCCATTCAAGGACAAATATATATTTAGAAATGTGTTATCGTTCAAGGGTAGACTTCAACAATCAAATTATATATATGTTAAAAAAGAATAATAATTGTTTGTCCCCTCCTGTCTTTAGATGGCAAAAGCCTGCTGACCTGGCAAATAACATTGCACAGGCTGCAGCCATAGCTAGAACAAAGCCAAAGCCATCGACCTTATAAAAACAGTCTAATGGTGGTGAGATCCAATTTCCTCCGGTGGCCCCGGTGGTCAAACCGGTAGGCCCGACGGCGTTAGCATGACATTTCCTCTCCCGTTTTCCACAAACTAACCAACCCATTTTCCATTTTTTCTGCAAAAACCACGCTTTGCATGTTCCTGGAAAAAAGAACAGAAAAAGGCTATTTTTTCTTTGAACAATGATTTCATTAGGATTGTTTTGAAAATCTGCAATGGAATACGGAATCGAAGAAGGTAATTAATCTCTTTTTTCTTTTAGCATCATCATTGTCTTTTATATTTCCTGCATGCATAAAAATATAGCATGCAAAGTCATTCTCTGTTTTCTTGTTGGTATAAAAAACAGAGGATTTATTTTTTTGAATGAATTTTTCTGATGAATTGGAATCACTTGTCTTGCAAAAGAAAACGAGATGGATCTAGAGAAGGGACTGGCGAAGCCGTTTAACTCAAGTCCTAACCTTCTTGCAGAGCTATCATCATCATCATCATCACTCCCTTTTCCGTCACCAACACCGTCGCCTGCTGCAACACCAAGGGCGACCCTGGTGTTCACTAATTCTGGAAAGAAATTGCTCGTGTCCAATTCGAGCAAGTCACTGGTTGTTTCCAATTCGGGAAAGCGGTTTGATAGAAAGAAGTACTTGAGGCAGGTGACCGGCCGTCACAATGATACCGAGCTGCATTTGGCTGCGCAGCGTGATGATTTGGAGGCTGTTAAGAGAATTCTTGGTGAAATTGATGAGCAGATGATAGGGACGTTGAGTGGTACTGATTTTGATGCTGAGGTGAGTGAGATGTTGATCACTGTTCCATCCTGTTTTAATTGATACGATCAATACTAAGCACAATTGCGGCTGTGCAATCCTCGATGAGCATCTCGAGGGTGGCGTAATTGCATTGCCCTTGGCAGTGATTAGCATTTCTCAAGTGAAAAAATACAACGGTTAATAGCAAGCTATTGTCTTTGGGCACAATTAAGGGTGCAATACGCTTATTATAATGCTACATTGCATTTACATGGTTTTAGCATTTGCAATCTTGGAGAGAGGGTTTTCTTTTTCCTATTTTTCTGAACTGGTTTTATTCTATCAAGGTTGCCGAGATAAGGTCTGCAGTGGTGAATGAGGTGAATGAGCTAGGTGATACAGCCTTGTCCACTGCAGCTGAGAGAGGACACTTAGAGGTTGTAAAGGAGTTGTTGAAGTATACGACCAAGGATGCGATTTCGCACAAGAATCGCTCTGGGCTTGATCCTCTTCATCTTGCTGCAAGTAATGGTCATCAAGGTAGTATACTTATTCATTTCTTTTGTCCATAGTTTTATATTAGCCGGCAATTGGTACACACTCAATTATTAGTCTTCAAGATTGACTTTTTTTTAGAAAATATGTAGCAATTTTAAAGAGAAGCTTCAATAATTGTATTAGGTTTGAGGGTGGAGAATGTTTTCACTATCCAATTCTATTGGCAGACTATTGTTTAATACTTAATTTGTCCAGATTTGAAATTTCAAATCCTTGACAAGTTTCATAGTCCTATAATTTTTCTTGTCATTGGGATCCTTCAAAGTTTAGGACGTTGAAGGATCTCAAGAAGCCTTTGAATAAGTTGAGATGAGAGTTGAAAGCCCGTGACTATGAAGCATTAACAGTGGCATATCACAATATGTTGTTGAACGTTTCCTTTCTTTCATGCACTGTGAAGACAGAATCATATTTGAACTTGTGCTCCTCTATCAGTATATGGTAAATGTACTTTCCAGAAATTTTTTTGATCATGGACAAAATAATCATCAAAAATCTTCTAAGATTTATGCCATCATTGTATTTATTTTTTAATTATTTTTCTACATGGCTAATTCATATAATGTGTAAGCAATCATGCATGATAAAGACGAGATACATGAATGAAGTAATTAATAACTAATAGAGCTGGAGACTTGTGTCAAAATGGAGTTTCTCCTCTTCATGATTGATTCATGCTGTTTGGTTCTCAATATGTGTTACTGATGCCAAGTTTCTTTTGATCCATGATTTTTTTTTTTTTTTTGTGTTGAAATACATGGTTTGCTTGTTCTGAGTTTCTTGTATTTCTGTTCTTGAGTAATATATGGATTGAACAAAACTTGGAACTGGGAAATGCAGTTGAAAAATAATCTTTATGCAGCTATTGTCCAGCTACTGTTAGAGCACAATCCCACAATGGGAAAAACAGTTGGCCAATCAAATGCAACTCCTCTCATTTCTGCCGCCACAAAAGGGCACACGGCTGTAGTTCATGAATTGCTATCAAAAGATCCGAGCTTACTAGAAATGACTAAATCCAATGGAAAAAATGCTTTACATCTAGCTGCTCGGCAGGGGCACGTAGAAGTTGTGAAGGCGTTGCTTGACGAGGATCCACAGCTAGCCCGTAGGACTGATAAGAAAGGGCAGACTGCATTGCATATGGCTGTTAAAGGATTGAGTTGTGAAGTGGTGCTGCTGCTGCTGGAGGCAGATCCAGCTATTGTTATGCTCCCAGATAAGTTTGGGAATGCAGCATTGCACGTAGCCACCAGGAAAAAGCGGACACAGGTACATATTAGCATTGTTGATCCATCTATTTCAAATTTCCAGAGAAGATAATCAATACAGAATTCCTGATATCATACATGAATTGTCTTCAAACTCTCCTCGTTTGACAAAATACAATGGGAATATTTAAGAACATCTTTTCTTTTTCTCCTTTTGATATATATTTCTTTGCATTGATGATTGGAGTTTAAGTTCTATGTAGGACACCAATTTAGAGCCTAACACATGCTGATGAACTTGTGCTTATTTTGTTTTTTCTTTTCAAGATCGCAAGACTTTTGTCCTCTGCCCAAAAATTTGTTGGACGTTCTCAATTTGTTGGAAACTGGTTCTGTTAATACCTTAAATGGTAATGTGTCACAGAACCATCCCTGATAATCCACCTCATATTGCAAACCATAAGGTTCCTTTTAAGCACAAGTTCCCATTACATATTATAGGTTGAAGCTTTCCGGGTGATATAACCTGCTGTATTAAACAATCGCTATAGTATATTAGGAAAGGAAGTAGTCCTTATGTATATGAGCCCAAAAGAATTCAATAGGGTTTTCCAAAAGATTTCATTCCTCAAAGATGATATTAAATGAACTTTGTACCTTTTCCGATGGTGAATTTATCATGTATTGAATTCTTCAGTGCAGAGGATTGGTTTCCAAGCCAAACATACACCAGCTTAGAAATCCACCTGCACAAAAGCTTTTGCATTTTCAAATGCAAGCATAGTCAATATTAGTGAATTTAGTGGCCTTGTGGGTGAGTTCATTTATATGTTTATTTTTCATGAAGAAATGCAACTGGAGTGAAATCATGGGATAGGGAGCATGTTAGCTTCTGATTTGTCCAAGCAACACTTTTTGCCTACTAGAGTCGCTTTTGCTTCTGTTAGGAGCACGTTTCCTTCTATTTTCTCTGACCTTGGAATTTCTCGGGTTTCAATTATTTCTCGCATGAATGGTCGGCAAATAACTATTGTGAATTCTGCAGTAGATGGAAATTTGGTGTTTGTTGATTCTGTTTTCCAGGAAAATCTTGTTTGTAATGCTTTTGTAGTGAGGTAAGCTCTCACTTTAGCCCATTTTGATAATAAAATATTTCATTCATAAAAAAAGGACACTCAAAGTTCAGGAGACATTTTAGTTGAAATGCATAATCATAGTGCTCTATTTTTTATTTTTTTGTATCTTGCAGATAGTGAATACATTGTTGCGCCTTCCTGACACAAATGTCAATGCGCTAACAAGGGACCGTAAAACAGCCCTTGACATAGCTGAAGCCCTCCACTTCACTGAAGAAACCTCAGAGATAAGAGAGTGTTTGGCTCATTACGGTGGCGTAAAAGCAAGCGAGCTTAACCAGCCACGGGATGAGCTTCGGAACACTGTAACACAGATTAAGAAAGATGTGCACTTCCAGCTTGAACAAACCCGAAAAACAAACAAAAATGTAAGTGGGATTGCCAATGAACTCCGTAGGCTCCACAGGGAAGGAATTAACAATGCCACTAACTCAGTCACAGTGGTTGCTGTACTCTTTTCAACAGTTGCGTTTGCAGCTATTTTCACTATTCCTGGTGGTGCCAAAGAAAATGGCACGGCTGTAGTGGTGAGCAGTTTATCATTTAAGATGTTTTTCATCTTCAATGCCATTGCACTCTTCACTTCACTGGCTGTTGTGGTTGTACAAATCACACTTGTTAGAGGAGAGACAAAAACAGAAAGACGGGTTATAGAGGTGATCAATAAATTAATGTGGCTGGCCTCAGTCTGCACCACAGTAGCATTTATTTCATCATCATATATAGTAGTTGGCCGGCATCGCAAGTGGGCCGCGATTCTTGTTACGGTTATAGGAGGAATTATAATGGCAGGAGTTCTTGGCTCCATGACTTATTATGTGATGAAGTCCAGAAGGATTAGAAAAGTGAGGAAGAAAGAGAAGTCTTCGAGAAGAAGTGCAAATAGTTCTTGGCATTATTCAGAGACTGATTCAGAAGTAAAACCAATATATGCCATTTGATGTTCAATCCTAAATCTTTCCAGCCTCTGGTGCCTCCTATTAATCTTCAAAGCCATCGCACTCTTGAATTGAGTGCGAATCATTTGGTTTTCCAAGGAATGAATATACTACCTCGAAAGCAGAACTTGTCTCCCACGCACCCTCAATCTTCATGGCCAACAAATGAAAGCATCATGTGAACAAAGTATATGATAATTCGTAATATTCTTAGGAGCCTCCCAAAGTACGTTTAGCTATCTGAAATTGAGGATATTTGATTGATTGATTGCTTGCTTGTTAGTAGATCATATTTTTCTTGTTTTTTTAACTGGAATGAAGGCTGTAAGTTAGAGGGGACGATATTGATGTATAGAATGCTGGAGGAGGAGGGGGAGGAGGGGGAGGAGGAGCTTGGCACACTACTCCTGCCTGATTCGCTTTTCTTTCTTCTGGTCTCTTATGGCCTAATGAAGCAAATTTGTATACAACTTACGAGTGCTACCTTTTCGTCTTTCAAATCTGTAACAACTGTGCTAAATCTTGCTTCCTGTAAGGCCAAAACAATGTGAACTTGTGATTTACAGGGGAATCTTCCAGGTGAAAGCTATAACTTCTTCTCAAAGGTTTATTGGCTTAAGCTAAGCGTCATTAACAAAAAGTGTCTTCAACGCACTGCAGTGTTCATGTCAATCTTCAGCGCTAACCTCGGCGAAATCAAGACATGAATCTTAGTTTAAGGCGCCCATTAAATTTTTGGCCTTGTTGTGCAAGTCAATGGTCATAGAAAAAAAGAAAAAGAGGAAAGAACCAACCAACAGACAAACAATAGAAGACATTGATTGTTAAGCCATCCACATTTTCAAAGAGCCATGCGAGAAGAGCTTAATTGCTTCTCTTCTGTCCCATTCAAGCCACAAAGAGAGCACAGAATTCTCTTAATAGCAGCACTCTTCACCTAGTATCTGATTGTTTATCATAATTTATCGTTGATAGCTTGGCTGTTATGACACCAAGGTTCTGCCCCCCCCTTTTAAATAAATATGAACTTTCTGACTTTTCTTCATTGAGTCATTGACTTTATTTATTTTTTATTTGATTACTTCCATTTCTTTCAAAATTATCCATGGAATAATTTCATTCGATTTTTATCATTTTTTTCATTTATTTGATGAAGTTGAAATCAACTTTGACCAAAGAAAAGATTCCTTCCAAAATAATATTGTATCCAAAAAAAGGTGAACATCTCCTTGCACAAAAATCTTAAATTTGAAGTTAGTTGATTCAAGTCCACTACCGAATCATTATAAAATAGAAAAGTCAACATGATTTAGATAGAAACGCTGGGATCTTTTTTTTTCTCCAACCGTATTTGTTTTTTATAAAGATGGTTACTAGCATGTTTTAAAACAAGAAAAACAATCAATCATAAACTTAAAATTTTATATATATTAAACAATATATTTTTTAAATATAAAGATAATGATATATTTAAAAAATATCAAAACATTAATATATTAGATTAATTTAAGTTAATATTAGTTAACCTATAAACTCGTAACTTAGATCATAAGACCATGTTAACTACATAAAAAGTAAATTTAAACAAATTAGAAAGTTCAATTCCAACTAACTAAATGATAAAGACAAAAATAAAAAATAACATTCAATTTATAAAAAAAACCCTAAAAAAAGGCTGAGGTAAATCCAAATAAACTTGTAACATAAGTCATAAGAACGAGATTATCCAATAAAAAAATATAAAAAATAAAAAAGTTGTTTCTCAACTAACTCATTATCAAATAATTTTTTTTTAAAAAAATTAATTTTAAAAAGATAATAAAAAAAACCCAAATTAGCCCACAAAATATGTCATTTAGGTCATGAGATACCATAACTCCATGGAAAAAAACTAAAAAAATATTATGTTTTTCTTTTAAAAAAGCTTAGCAATAATTTTTTTTATCTAGTAATAATTTTAAAAAATAATTTTATTGGTGCACAATTTAAAAAAGAAAACAATTTCATTGATTTTATTTAGATAAATTAAAAAACAAAAACATTATAAGAAGTCCAAGATTATAGGCTTAATGGACCAACTCCTGTGGCCAAAATCAAAGGTAGATGCGTTGAATGCTGGTCCTTTTTGTTTTTAAAAATAATTAAATTATTATATCATGTTTAAAAAAACATGAAAACACCTTGATATGTGACAAATGAATCATGATGAAAAGATCATGAAGGACAAAAAATAAAACTAGATAAGTGGCCCGGTTATGCCACAAGTCGAGATAAACTTATTTTATTGTAAAAAAAAAAAGTTCAGATAATGAATAATAACCTGAGTTTATTTAGATTAAGTTAACAAATCCTTTATATGTGATATAAAATTAAGATAAAAAAATATTTTTAAAAAAAAATAAATCAATAAAAAATTAATAAAAAAATATTTTTTTAAAAAAATAAATCAATAAAAAATTGAAAAATAAAATCAAGTAAATTCGATTGAACTTGACTAACTTGCAACATAAAGAAAAATGAAAAAAAACCCACAAAGCACAAGGCTCAATAACTTAATGTTGATGAATAAAATTGAAAAAAAATAATTTAAAAAATAAAGATGTAAAAAAAAATTAATTGAATTAACTCAACTAACCTTTCACCTATAAAATGAGAATGTGATAAAAAAAAATTAAAAAAAAAAGCCTCCAAAAAAAACCAAAGATATATCAATAAAAAAAATATTGAAATAAAATCCAAATTAACTCAGGTTAACTTAACTAACTCGCAAACCTTGATAAATCAACGAAAAAGAAAGTAGAAAAAATCATAAAGGTCAAGGCTCAATAACCAAATCCCGAAAGATATAAACAAAAAAAAAATAGTTTTTCAAGAAAAAATATTGGGAAAAAAAAGCCCAAGTTAGTCTAGTTCACCTCGACTAACTAGCAATACTCAATATGAGACTGAGATGAAAAATTTAATTAAAAAAACTAAGAAAAAAAAAGGATCAAAATCAATAATAAAAAACATAAAAAAACTTGAGTTAACTTAACTAACTCGTGACCCGGGATAACCCTATTGAAAGGAAAGCATTGAAAATTACAAGACCAAAGTTTCAATAACCTAATGACGGTGATGGTATTGGACAGAAAAATCAATTTAATTTTTTTTTAAAAAAAAACATGATTCAATTCGAGTTAACTTAACTAACCTCTGATCCAGAATATTGGATCAAATATGGTATAAAATAATGAAGGAAAATTTATAACCATAAAAAATTAAAAAAAAACAAATATTTATCGGAAAATGAGGATTAGATTTAATATAAAATTTAAATAAAATAAAATAATTAGCAATTAAATTGAAAAATAAATAAATAAAATAAAAAATATCAATCAAAAGACTAAGAATCAAAATTGAATATAAACATTAAATCAAATAAAATATTGAGGGATGAAATTAAAAAATATAAATAAAAAATGGCTAAAATAGCAATAAAAATAATAAGTTAAAATTTAAATACTAAGATTAAATCAAATAAAATATTGAGGGACAAAATTAAAAAAATATAAATAAATCAAGAAAGGAAGTAAAAAAAAAACAATAAAAAGAATGAAGATCAAAATTGAATACAAAAATAAAATAAAATAAAATAAAATATTTAGGGATAAAATTGAAAAACATAAATAAATCAAGAGAGGAATAAAAAAAAACAATCAAAAAAATAAAGATCAAAATAAATAAAAAAATTAATGAAATAAAATGTTTGGAGATGAAATTGAATAAAAAATAAACTTTAATAGGCATAAAAAACAAAACAAATGGTATTGAAAAGGATGATAACCAAATTGAATACAAAAGTTAAATAAAATCTTTAGTATTTTTTCAAGGAAAAAAAAGGAGAGAAATAAAAAAAAATAAAAAAAATTCACTAAAATCACACTAGCAGTCCTTCGCTGCTACACACTTATTTGTAGAAAAAGATCTCGGTGAATTGCTTCTAACACTACAGTGGAAGGTCATGTTTGGCCAAGAGAGAAACTCATGTTGCTAAAAAAGCACAAACTCCTCCAACTTTTTTTTTTATATATTTATTAAAAAAATAAATTACCTCTCATATATAACTTGACAATAATAAGAAAACTAAGAAGAAAAGATAAAAAAAACTTCTATATAACAACTATACAGTTTTTTTCATGAAAAATATTTTAAATATTTTACCGTGTTTTTAAAATTAAAAATTCAAAAATTATCTACATACAAATTGAATAAATTTTGCTTTTATACCTTACAAAAATAAAAATAAAAATAAAAATACTAATTTATCCCAATCCATCTGGTAATGACATGTGCAGCAGCATCGCCATCATCGTTTCCGTCGCAACACGTCTAATGAAGAGGAAGTCAAAGCCATCGAAAATAATTATCATAGCAATAATACTAACAAGCCAATAGAAAGAAGCCTCCAAAATACATGCACGCGGTTTCCTTATTATCCACGCACGATAAAAAAAATCATTTTAATATTATTTTAAGTAAAAAATATTTTTTTAAAAAAACAAAATTAAAAATAATAAAGCTCGCCCAGGACGGTCCCCGCTCTATCTGTACCGTGTGGCCGTGTTCATCCATTGACCCAACTCTCAACTCTTGGCAGTGGCCATAAGCCCACAACCACGATAAAACAATGCTGCCATTACTTTCTTTGCCCTTATATTTTTAAACTATTTTAATGTGTTAGTATAAAAAATAAAAAATAAAAATATTTTAATATATTTTTAAATAAAAATTATTTTTAAAAAAATGATGATTATATTCTCAGACGTCCAGTCTGCCTTCGCCGAGTGTTTGAGCAGTAGAAGGGCGCGTGTGATTGCTCTTTTGGGCCCCCCAAAAATCAAATCTAATGATGAATGATTTAGTGTTCATAGTTTACACAAAAGAGTAAGGGTACATGTTACATAGGCCATGCGACTCACGTGTGCTGGTGGATGCATGGCCCACGTTTTTGTCACTTGTCTCCCACATGAGTTATTGGGTAAGATGGTGTTTTACTCCTCCTGTTTTGATTTGTAGTTGCTTTTTTTTAATATTTTTTTTTATAATTTTCATGTTCTAATCTGAAAAATAAAAAATTATTTTAATATATTTTTAAAAAATATATTATAAAAAGCATTATATACCACAATTTTAATGTCCTAGAGAATCTTTAATAATATAATATATCATATGTATTTGATTTATATTATTAATGAAATTATTATTTTTAATAATAATAATAATAATATGGTGATGTATTTGATGTTTTTTAAGCTAAATATAATTTAAAAATAATCTCAAATTAAGGGTTGTTTTAAATAAAATGCACTACAAATTAAAAATCTCACTTGGAATAAATTTGAAATTATTTGATGAGTAATGATATGAAAAATATAATGATAATAAAATGATGATATTAATAACAATTATGATGGTGATTGAATAATATAATAAATTAATAATTTTGTTTAAAGTATTTTACAAAACTTTATAGAGTATAAAATATTTTTTATCAAATAAATTAAGGTTGGAAATTAATAGTAAAATATTTTAGCTAACTAGTTTTTGTCTATATATATATATTAAACAAAACAAGCGGGGTCTAACGTCGTCTACCACCAGACACAAATTTTACGAGAGAAGACAAATGATGTAACAGCGTGTTAACCAATGGTTGCTTGCACAGCCTGCACACCAAACGTCCACACACCCACTAGCACCATCTTGTCAATAACTACAGTTTAGTGGCAATTAGTAACTATCAGCCCTTGCACCTTTGTATTTAAGAATTGCCTTTCTCCATGTTTCTGAATCTTTAACCCTATCATCACCTCCAAGAAGATAGCTTTGTGTTTTCTGTTCGATCATCATCGCCAAGGAATCTTTCGGATCCGTTTTTTAAATTGGGATTTTCAGTTTCTAGTAGAACACAGCAGTCAGAGAACCCCTTTGTTTTTCAAAGCTCCGGTAAGTTATTCTTGGACTTTCTGAGTCGATGTCAATTGCTCAATTTTCCTTTCTTTTTAGTTAGCAAAGTTTGAAACTGGCAACAAAGTCACAGCCCTTATCTCTTACTTTATATTTATCTTTCTTGATTGCTCATAGTGATAACTATTGAAGAAAACAAGAGTTTGAATGTATAAAAATTATATATTTCAAGTGGACTCTAATTTAACACTGCTGACATTTGGCGCAGAATATTTCAAGAACATGGTATGCATATGATGTGTGGAATATCAACGAACCAACCTTGTAGCTAAGCAGCCCTACGTGCAACACTTGTCTGATCATCAATCAGACATGATATGATTCTTTATCCATGTTAATTACCATGACTCTAGATCTTCCTGTTTCTTAAAAAATTGAAATCTTGATCCACAAATTGAAAGACTAGAAGAAGGAAGAAAGAAAGTGGTTTCTTGTTTTTTGGCAGATAAATTTCTTTATGCAATGGAACCTCCGGCGAGGCAGCAAATTTCCCGGCATAAGAAGATGACAAAACAGCTGACAGGGAAACGGGATGACACGCCGTTTCATTCGGTGGTGAGAGCTGGGAATTTGAAGCTGGTTAAGGAAATGATAGCTGAGAATCTTGGAGAAGCTGCAGAGTTGACTGTGATGTTGTCGAAACAGAACCAATCAGGAGAAACTGCTTTATATGTTGCTTCAGAGTATTCGCATGTTGATATAGTGAAGGAGCTGATTAAGTACTATGACACCAGTTTGGCTAGTCTAAAAGCAAGAAATGGGTATGATGCTTTTCACATAGCTGCCAAGCAAGGTGATTTGGGTAAGTACTGTTTTCAATTCTTGAAATCCCTTGCAAGAACTTATAAATTGGATTGGGGTTCATGTTGTGTGATTGTGTGCTGTTACTGTAATGCGCAGAGATAGTGAAAGTTCTCATGGAGGTCGATCCTGAACTTTCTTTGACCTTTGATTCATCAAACACTACAGCTTTGCATTCCGCTGCCTCACAAGGGCATGTTGAAGTAGTGAATTTCTTGTTAGAGAAATGTAGTAGCCTCGCTTTGATAGCAAAAAGTAATGGTAAAACTGCCTTGCATTCGGCAGCAAGGAATGGACATTTGGAGATTTTGAAAGCCCTTTTAAGTAAAGAACCTGGACTCGTGATTAAGATTGATAAGAAAGGCCAGACAGCTCTCCATATGGCTGTTAAGGGACAGGCTGTTGAGCTGGTGGAGGAGCTGATCATGTCAGATCCTTCTTTGATGAACATGGTTGATAATAAAGGCAACTCTGCTTTGCATATTGCAGTACGTAAGGGTAGAGATCAGGTATTCTAAGTTACTTTCCTCTTCTTTAGATTTTCTTTGCCCTGTTATCTTTGTTACCAAATATGAACTTTCACTTATGGTCTGTACGAGGAGAGGTTAATCAAGAACCATTTATATGTTATATCTATCATGTGATTTTATGAGTTGCTTTTGGTTCCATGTATTTTAGCTATATATCAACTTTAGACCAAATTTTTTCCTTATTGGTACCCATGTCTATGCTCAAGAACTACTATGCTTGACCTAAATTGTGAGCACCGTCTGCAAGACAAGTAAATCAGCCCTTTTGTGATGTTGCTAAATCAATATTTAGAGCAGAAGCCACTCTGTCATCTACCAAATTTGCCAAAGAATCCTTTTCTTTTCACAAAGTTGGGAAGTTTCTGACATTTATGTTGGTGCTATTTGCAGATCGTTAGGAAGCTACTTGACCAAAAGGGAATTGACAAAACAATTGTCAACAGATCCAGAGAAACCGCCTTTGATATTGCTGAGAAAAATGGCCACAGAGGAATTGCCTCTGTCTTAGAAGAACATGGAGTCTTATCTGCCAAATCCATGAAGCCTACAACTAAAACCGCCAACCGAGAACTAAAGCAAACTGTGAGTGACATAAAGCACGGGGTTCACAACCAGCTGGAGACCACACGGCTAACACGAAAACGCGTTCAAGGTATAGCCAAGAGGATCAACAAAATGCACACTGAAGGCCTGAACAATGCGATTAACTCAACCACAGTTGTTGCTGTCCTTATTGCCACTGTTGCGTTCGCTGCTATCTTCCAGCTCCCTGGCCAGTTCGCTGATAACCCAGATAACCTCGCTCCCGGACAGTCTGCTGGAGAAGCGAAAATTGCTCCCAAACCCGAGTTCATGATTTTCATCATATTTGATTCAATTGCTCTCTTTATATCATTGGCTGTAGTGGTGGTTCAAACTTCTATCGTTGTTATAGAGAGAAAGGCAAAAAAACAACTAATGTCCGTGATCAACAAGCTAATGTGGTTGGCTTGTGTGCTGATTTCAGTTGCATTCCTTGCACTCTCATACGTTGTTGTGGGAGCTGATGAGAAGTGGTTGGCACTATCTGTAACAGTCATAGGGACAATAATCATGGTAACAACAATTGGGACGATGGGTTATTGGGTAATTGTACAGAGAATTGAGACTTCCAAATTACGGAGATCATTAACAAGTAGGTCACGATCAGAGTCGATGTCGTTCATGGAAGAATCAGAGATTCTGGAAAATGACTTCAAGAAACTCTATGCAATTTGAGACTTTGTCCACCATTTTACGTCTTAGAGATGCGTACAACATTTTCCTCCTTGTATATATTCCTTTGTAACATCTTTTCAGCCTTTTTGCTCACTAGTGAAGCATGGAGATGGTAGATCTTCTGAAGATTTTAGAGGAGGAGGAGGAGGAGGGTGGTAACTTTTTCAGTTGAGAGGAAGGAAGTTAGTTGGCGACTCGGTTCTGTTCTCATAAATGACCTCTATCCATAAGTACATTTTCCCTTGAGATTTTTATCTTTCTCACAATTAAAAAATCTAACTTTTGATGCTTTATCGAGCTTCGGAGGTTGCTATAGAATAATAGAAGCTTCGTTGGTACGAAATTGGGTAAACTTGCTAGTATGGCTCTAAAAACTCTGTAATCTTTCTTATTCAGAATGCTAACACTAGCTACTGCATCATCCCTTAGTTCCACCTTTTTTATCGGATGCCCTCTCTTCGAGCATCATCAGCCAGCTCAATGCCACGCTCAAACTGTTGGAGGCTTATTGGCAATTGGCAATCGTATTTGATAATTCCTTGTCATTTAGCATTTCACTCTTAGGCAACTACAAGGAAAACAAACCTTTTAGGCAACTGTAAGGGAACAAACCCCAAGTTATCCCATCTTAATCCTAGATGAGTAAATATGATTCTTTGGACAAACTATTTCTCTTCTTTTTTATTTACCAGGATTGCTTGGCAGGGAGTCTAGTCAATGCTAAAAATGTACTGACTTTCTGCTGTTGAATGCTAAACAATTTCAACCCGTCCTCGATTCCTGATCTGTCACAAGGGCTTCCTGCAACATTTTGAAACCAGAAACCTTCCATGATCTGGCAGCATCATACAGGCTAGGGCACAATTCACCGAGTCAGTATTGAGCCAGATGGGGTATTGATTACTTTCTTGAACATCTTTCATGTGTCTGCTAATCCAATTTAATTATGAATTTCCTTTGGAAGCAAAATCATTACTACAAAGTTGGAGACTAGACGGAGTTAATATCTAATTAACACAATTTCCACAAATTACCTACCAATTTCAGTATTTTTGAAACTTATTTGTGAGAAGAAACTTTCTGCAGATGGTCAAGTTATGTTCCCTTTCCGATTCTTTCCACATGTACTATCCTTCTCTGTGAACAGTTTCCAAAACATTTCTTTTGCTTAATAGTCGGAATGCAGTGGCGTAGAGATGCCAAAAAGGGATCCAACACAAATGAGCACATGGGCCTGCTTTTAGGGTGGACTTGATTTTATAATTATGTTGTGCTGAGTTGAAATTGTTTCTGGTTGTTTTTCTAGTGTTTTCTGAATTCGTTCTAGGTTTTGTTAATATTCCTTTTACTAATCTTTAATAATCTCTAGTTTTACATATTTTTATTTTTTATTTTTATTTTTAACTAGTAAAATAATTTATATATATTAATTATATGATGATTACAATTAGTTAATCTTGAATATATTTATTTATTTATTTGAGTAATCAGCAGTTTCTTGAATTTATAATCATATTTTGTTGATTTAATTATATTAAGTATATTATTTTTTTGCTTTTATATACATTTATATGTGAATATTTTATATGTCTGGATATCACAATACTTTTCAAAAACTTCATACCAATAAGGAGCGGTTAGTTTATATGCACCTGGCATAATATAGTGACTAATTTTCCTATAATTTTCCTGGTTACAAACTTTGTTTATTATCAAAACCTTAGGATTTTTTTTTGTGATTTGACATGTATTTTGTTACCATACGTCAATGTGTGTGTATTTTAATTTAATATTTGTGATATATATTAAATATTAGTTTCTTGGTTGAACTCACTATTTATTAATATTATAATAAATATTATTTTTAAATTCTTAACTTTTGTTAGTAGGTTAACTTGAGAGTTATTACTATTTTATTTGTTGGTATTTTTAGTTTACTTTCATAAGATTTTTTTTTAATTTTTTAAATATTTTAAATGCTTCACTATTCTACTATTTTATTTAAAATTTAAATTTTTATATTGTAAAAGTATTATGCAGTATTATTTGATTTTATGAGTTTTAAAGAATAATATGAAAGTTTATAATAAATATATTTAAAACTTAGCCTAAGTAAAATATCTCAGGATACCGCTCATAGACGGTCACAGATCCGGAATTCGGATGGTGAAACGATGACTGGTCCCAGCAAAGCCACATTTATTCCTTCACAGTATATTAGGCATTTTGTATCTTTGAATGCTTGAAATTGATTAATTATGGGTTATTGGGTTATTCCTGGCTTCACTGCTGAGTACCTACACAAAAGATTGTTTCAATTCTTCAAGAAAGATGTGCATGAAGATCAAAAAAAGATAAAAAAGAAATTCAATTATAACCTCTGTAAATGTCAGTGACTAGTTGCTGAAACACTGCATCAGTGTTTCATTTCTTATTTACTGAAACACTTCATCAGTGACAATTTACCATGAAAGAATCTTTATTGAATTGTTGTGAAAATCGTTGAGATCAATGCTGAAACTGGGACACTAAATTAACACCAAACAATCGTACAAATTTGTTTAAAATTTCATCAGACTGCATTGCAAAGAAAACTTGAAACAAAAGCAGTGCGTAAAGTGCCATAAATCCCATATTCAATTGAAGAGGACAAAGCCAGAGAAATCATGTTCGTGAATGACTGAAACATGTGATGAATTACTTGTCAGGCAGCAGTATTCTGGCTGGCTTGTACCTTAAAAATGATAGATTTTGCAAGGACACGCGGAACCCCTTGGACACCCTTGCCATCGGTGGGGGAAGAAGTTTCTAGTTACATGCTTGTCTGTATTCTTAATGCCTAACATTATCGGCTAGTTGATTCAATACCAGGATATTGCCCTTCAATCTAGTCAAATATCAAGCTGGCATTCTCGTACGGATTCATGTTTAGTCGCAATCACAGGATAGATCAACAAAATGCATGAAAAGCTTTCTGCTTCTGGAATGGCCCATTTATCGTCAACTTGGGTACGTTACATTCCCAGCGCATAAGTATGTTCTTAGTAGCAAACAGTGAACATCCTGCGTCGACAATCAGTGGTATTGCTGTAACATACTTTGTTACTTGGTATCAAGTTGCAGTGGATCACACTAC
This sequence comes from Populus euphratica, assembly GCF_000495115.2. Lineage (NCBI taxonomy): Eukaryota > Viridiplantae > Streptophyta > Magnoliopsida > Malpighiales > Salicaceae > Populus > Populus euphratica. The sequence goes on from NW_011499853.1 coordinate 163,512, forward strand.
ATTGCAGTGGGTTGGCATGCGTGCTATGAATCTGTCATCTATTCTTGTCTCCTAGGATCAAGGTATCCGGCTACTAGTGTTCGGTGATGCTAATGTTACCGAGTAAAATTTCGACTGTTGAATTTATCGGTTTCATTTATAGGAATAGGATCTACTAATTTGATCGATGCTTGAGATTTTCCGGGAAGAATATTTGGTTGGTAAAATGACCATTACTCTATTTTTAAGCATGATTCAAAATCCTCTTTCCCTCCCTCTGTCCCTCTATCAGGGGATCGCCTCTATCAAACTCATTTTATTTTCTGAATGCTTTCTCAAGGAAATTCACTCCGGATGGCTTTCCACTTTTCCTCAGTAAAGTGAAACGATAAAAAAGATGGTACTCCTCACTTTCATGCAGAGGCATATCATATCTTCCACAGTTCTGTTGAGAGTAATATTGATAGCCAATGCCCTCAAACATTCATTAAGAATCTAGTTGTCAAGGGAAAGGACCATGCATCAGGTTATTGACAAAAGGCTCAGATTTTTCAAAAAACACGGAACTAGAAAAAGATTTACAGGTAACTTTTTTGGAAAAGGTTTCTGGCACTTTTGGGAGGACTGATAATTGTGTTTCTTAGGTCTGCTTGTCCGATATCATCAAGAGAACATGACCTCTAAATTGGCTTCATTTGAGTAGAATTCAAGGTGGTTTGGCTCATTGTCAAACGTTAGTAGATAATTCCAAATGGTCCACAGCAATTCATCATTAGGAATAGTGTCCTTAGTGAATCATCTTACTTCAGCTCAACCCTACACAAGGCCAGCTCAATCAAAAGTTAAAAAAAAAAAAAATAGTGAAGAAGAAAAAGAAAATCCTCAAGCTTATATTGCAGATCGATTTTGGATTCATCTCACTCTGAAATAACTTCATAATTTATGCAACTACACTGACACTGGAAAGCACGCCTAGAATAGTGAGGGGGTTCCTATTGGCCTTTCCAATAGAAAATATAGTCTAGTGGATGATCTACACCATTGAACAACCTGAAAATCACACTGCTATAACCGAGACCCACTTTGAAAAGTTCAACAGGAAATGAGATATGGCGTCTCTCTGTCTGACCCCCCTTTAATTGTGAATTTCAAGGACTTCCGCAGTTATACGCCGCATAGTTTAGGCCTCTCATGATCCCCAGAAGCTGCAATTACTGGCGCAGACAATGAACAGACTCCAACTTCACTTGAAGTCTTTCTTGAACTAAACAGCTGCTGTGACCTTTTACAATGAGCAATCGCTCCCTCAATTGAACTCTCGAACTCTGAATTTGAACTGCTACTTCTCTTGAGCAACTGTAAGTCACAGAACCCATTTGAACTAAATGAAAAGGATGATGATGATGAAGAAGAAGAACCAGATGAGGATATGGACGTAGATGAGGATGAGGATGAGGATAAAGAAGACTTAGTTGTAGAATGCCATTGAATTGCCCCTGAGAAAGACCTCCTTTGACAACGAAAAGGGTCTTCAGCCATCTCTTTCTCAATGCTTCTCTTGAGGGCATTTGATATCTTGTATCTGCCATTATCAATATTTCCATATGGATTCTTCTTTGGTACCTTCATATTGATCATACAGTCCTGGCCTTTTGAAACAGCTTCTTCTTCTGTATTGCATGCTGCTTCAGCGCAGGATTCATCTGTGCAGCCAGACTTACCAAACAAAGACTTTAGGTATGCTCTTGAAGTTTTGAGTTTTTGACCAAGTGAGGATTGTTTTAGCTTCTTAGTCCATGACTTCTTTTGATGATCTCCAAGGAAACTGTTAGCTTCAGTTGGCCATTCAAAGAAATATTCATCTGGGTTTAGTTCACTGCTAATCACGCGAGATTCTGCCGGTGAGATATTGCAAGATTCCAATGGGGTATTGGTATTAGTGGAAGGTGTAGTGGAGCTATTAATGAAGGGAATGGCATAGTTTTCAGCAAAGGCTTCTTCTGTTTTATTGTTTAAGGTAGTGGTGGTGGGGTTTTGGAGGAGCTTTTGAACCATTAGCAAGCGAGGAGGGAGGTGGAGAGGGAGGAGTTTTCCCTTGTAGAAGAGTTCATCAGCTGAGGATGTTGTGGTTTCTCTACCATGAGAAACTGAAGACATTTGGAACTCGAACTCTCTGCTTCGTGATGGAGAGCTCATGGAGTAACAAATGAAGCTTGAAGAGGAGCTCAACTCCATGTCAATGTAGTCATCAGATTGGTCTGTAGCCATTTCATGTAGCATACTGTCTAAGAACTCTTTGTGTCTGTGTTGTTTTTGAGGGAAAGATGCTTATGGGGAGGTGAGCTTGATGGAGCAAGAAAGGGGGCAGAGCATCCTTTAAAGAGAAGAAGGTGCCAAGTTAGAAAATAAAAATTTATTGCAAGGATTTGTCAGATTTTTCGTTTTCTTTTTTCTTTTTTATTATCTCGAATAGTTCCAAATAATAAAATGCAGAAAATAAATGGAGTTTTCCCCTGGTAAGCAGTCAGCTACTGACCCATATGCATTGATACTCCTGCATCAAGATTTATGTGGATCCTATGAAGTTACTCTCTTTTTTTCTCAGGGGAAAGGGGGTGAAAGATGGTAGCTCTTTATCGAGAAAAATAAAGTTCTCTTATAAATTACACCCTTTTTTGTGCTATTAAATTACACTTTACCGGTCCTTTGTACTCAAATTCTACATTAAAATCACAATATTGTAGCATGGCAATTGCATTTTTTTCCATGTTTATACTATGGTGCTAATAAAGGACACGCAGGAGGGTAATGTTTCCGTGTTTCTTGTTTCTTTGCTTGCCAGCTAATTTTCTCTTCTTTTTTACTTTAGAACAATAGCATGGATTCATTTTCTTTGTTGGAAGTGGCCAACTTTTGACATTTAGTGAGCTTACATGGAGGTTGAACCACCTTATCAGATTTCAATAATGCGTGGATTGTAGTTAAGTGGATGGCCTTTCTGGAGCTCCTCATGCATGTTCTTTCTAGTCATCCATGCATGAATCATCCACTGCCGTAAACATACCTTGAATTTACAACAGGTTTTTGTTTCAGAAGGTGAGAATCTGTCACTACAAGAAGAGAAGATGGTGACAGTGGTCTTGGTTTTGTTGAAAGCTTCAATGCAAGTAGGACATGCAACATGAAAGTTTCAAAAGCGTTGAAGGAAACAATAGTACTGTGCTAGCTAGAACCGGCAAACAGATCAGGTCCCAGATGGAATCTTCACTGCTTTCACATTATGTTAAGCGATTTTGATCAGGAAGGTGAATCTACTTAGGACTCCTCGATGGATTATGAACGTAGGAGTCCTTCATCCACACCAGCCCCGACGCTACACGGTGGTGGGGTTTGTGGTTTTTACGGTGTGCATCTCACAGCCAATGAATTTGAGTTCTCCTCTCAGAAAACATGAGACATGGATGTTCCTTAAGAAATAATAAGAAATACACACGATGCCAAAAGAAACTGGTTAGTTTAATGTAGCAATATACTTGTACAATGTGGAACAGCTCTGAAACATCCACAAGCTTCTCTGCAACAAAAGTTTAAATTTGAAAAGGCCAGTGCACATCTCAAAACCTGGTTTTTTGCACTCACAATTCAATAGTGGAGACAGAGAGAGAGAGTCACAGAGGTCTACTATACTAGCACCTACATTTTAGTATTTTTATATTTCCAAAGATAACTGTTATGGGGCAGTATAATCTATGGCCATGGATCCTCGTTTGACTGGGTCAAACTAAGGAGAGGCTTTTCAACAAATCTCCCTTTCAGTCTTCGCTTATGGCTACTATTTTTGGAACTCGAACATGGGGCCATTTGACTTCCTTAGGAACAACCAGAAGGTCCAAACAATGACGACATTGAAGAAAGCAAAATATCCATCCGATGCTTGGATAAACGAGTGGCTTTGTCTTTCCTTCTAGTCTTCTTCCCTTCTTACCTCCACACCCTCTCCCCCGGGGGTTTGCGACCTCTTTCGATCTCTTTTTTACCTCGATTTTTAGATGTCTCGATGTGTTTAATGAAGATAAGATTGAATTATATTTTCTCTCCTTTTGTTCTTTCATCATTGTTTATATATTGAAATTACATTACTTTTTATCAAGTTCATATCCAGATTAATGATTTTTACGCTTTCTTTTCTTCTAACACTCAAACCCTCCGTGGCACTATGAGTAACAATCTTAAATATATGTTTTAATATATTTTTCATATAAAAAATATTTTACACAATTTTAAATTATTGAATGAAATTTTAAAATATAATTTATACTATTATCTAACACATTTTTTTAAATAAAAATCTTTGAAGTTTAAAACTTATATATATTCATATTATTTTATATTTAATTTTTATTAAATAAATAAAAATAATAAGACTTATGATTATCAAGATTTTATTATTATATTAAAAAAATTCAATTAAATAACTTAAAAGTGAAATCTATAAATTATTGAAGTTTTCAATGGTAATGCTGTATGAATTTAATAACTGGTCTCATTAGCAGTTAGCATTCACAAACTGCCGCCTTAATCTATTTATGATTAGTTGGATTGGACATGATGCTCAGGGGAATAATTCCCTGCATGAGATAAACCTGTCGTGATGCACCATAGCACATAAGATCACGTGATGATCCTCTGACGACCACACTCGAGTTTACCTTTTCTTTGCCTTTTCACGTTTCACACTAACGGGACTTTTACCTACCTGGCCGTGGGGTGTGAATAGTACGGCGTCCATGCACACTGGCGCAAGATTAGTCAGTCACTGGGGGCAGTTAGTAAAAGGAAGCCGGAGATCATGCCACACGGCAGAGATAAACAAGTTTCAAGGCAAGGCAAGCCCAGTGGGATGTCCCTTTTGGAAGCTGCCTTTCCAAGTGGATTTTAACGGTACCGCTAGCTGAAAGTTCTTTTCTTTTCAATTATAGACCCCCTAGCTATTTGTACCGTCGAAAGTTTCAATTCATGAGTGCTTCTTCCTTCCAATGATTGTTCCATGAAAAAAAAAAAGCAATAAATCTCACGGTCCACGTCCACCTCAATCTTCTTCATGGAAGCAAATGTCAATATCCCATTACTGGAGAGGGCGAGGCATCGGAATCCTTTATTACGACCAGGCTAGCTGCAATGCCAGGCCAGACAGACACCTCGTTTGATCTGAGGACCCTTGCGCCTCCCCTCGCATCAACACAGAAAGAGGAAGTTGCAACTTGCAAGGACCCAGTAGTGTTTCTAATGGAGTCATCTTTTTTCCAATCAAAAACTCAAGTGTTTCTTCAACAGAGCCACTAACAATACATAGCCCACTCCACTGTAAGAGGACGGAAATGCAAATAATCATCTGGGTATTTCAGTGTTGTGATTACATTTGCTTAGGGTTATGGTATCTGCATTTCATTATCAAAAGAGGAGAAGATCTACAGACTTCCCGAGTGATATTTCAGTGCCTATATACTCTCAATAAACTTGAATCTGCCGAGGAAATACAAGCTTTCTTTATCCAAGCATTGCTATAAGATTACGGTACTGAGTACTGACGAGATTCACAGCAATTAAGATAAACACAAGGATGAGAGAGAAATAAAAAAGAGGGTTCTTATAATTTTTTCATGAGATTGCAATTTGATTTTCTATTTCATCATCTCTCTTTCTCTCTTCAAAATATGAGTTTATAAAATAACTAAACATATTTACTCTTGGAGCACCATATAATTTTCCTATAAAAATGCGCCGTCTTCAGGCCAGGCCAAGCTTGGAAGGGTCTCCAAAGCCAAAGCCCGCCTAGCCTTCCTTTTCTTTTTAAATAGATAAAAAAAAAATGTGTCGTCAAATAATTCAGGAGCTTAAAAAGTCAGGTTTTGACTACTTGGATTAAAAAAAAAAAAAAAATTCTCAACTGTTTTTTCAACGTGAAAATACTTGAAAACACCCCCATGAAATCAATAAATCGTTAACTTTAAAACAAGTCTAAAAATAAAGTCATCTCAAATTAAAAAAAAAAAATTCAAATCTTGATCTTTAGACTTTTTTCTTGCGAATTCTAAAAAAACATGTTTTTTTGGTTTCAGTTTTTTTTTTTCTTAAACTGTCGGCATCTAGTTAAATTTGAAAATCTAAGTTAAACCTTTAATTTTTAATAATATACAAATATTAGATACCATCAACCCAAAAAATACTAGAATCCAATCGACAAAAAAGGAAATCCAGTAACAGTACCAGACTAAAAGACCTTTTTTTCTTTGCAATGTAATTGTAATTAGAGTACAAATGAGAACAAGCAATGTAAGAAGCCAGAAGCTTTTCCGATTGCAACTCAAAAGCCAAGAAATGGCAGACCGCATGTACAGGTAGAAGCAACAATGGAAACGCTATCACCAAAATCACAGAAGCTTTTGTTAACATGGGAATTTTTAAAGTACCTCTTTTAACTTCTAATACAGGATGCATTGCTTACAAATCGTACACCAGGGCTGCGAAATGAAATAGTTTAACACAGTTACACAGCATCACTTCTGGCAAAAAAAATATATATATATTGAGACGAATGGAAGAATCTTCATCGTATCTGTACTTTTGTGGACATTTCAATCCACTTATCATCTTGTTGGTACAAGGAAACCATTTCTGTGTAAGATAAACTAAATCTCAATATCTGGCAGTGGCACTTTCCAAAAATTCCATGAGTTGTAATCTTCCTGCACATATAAGAGAGTCGAGATCATTCAACATATTGTGGAGTAAAACCAGTATTGGAGCATGTGAACATTCATCCTGTGTCCTGTCTTGACCCTTTTTATTTCTTTTCTTTCACCCTTTTCATACTGCACAATGTGAGTTCGCTTAAGTATATGCTTACCTGCTCGGCTAACGATGTAGGGGGGAACATATCATTGACCAGCGTGTGTAAAGATGTGTAGGATTTCACATCGATGCGATGACTAATGGCCACCTCACCCTGTCAGTTTACGAGAAGTTATTAGCAATAAAAAAGAAAGCAGTAGAAGTAAATCCTACATGGTAGGCCATCAAAAAGGAATATTAGTAACAAAAATCCAAACCTTTGGGTTTATAATAAATATTTTGCCCTTAGGGATCCCAATTTTTCGGTAACTAAGCTCATCGGTATCTCTATTTCCGAAGCCCGCATAGAATGGGTTGCAATCAGTAGGAAAGAGTCTTTTAATATCCTACAAAACATGAAATTCAGGGCTTATTTTTAGTTTGGAATGAGATGCAAATGCTCACTAAAAGTGATTCCACGTCCATAGTGGTTTTGCTCTTTCAGAATTACCTCTAAACACGCAATCTTGAACTCATGAGGAGCTCTTCTTATTACTGATAACCATGCAAAGCAAGAACATATATCAGAGATGAGTCAGAGTATCATTTAAATGGGAAAAAGATGTGGAATATAAAGTACGTAGAAGATGCAGACTATATCAAGCTGGCAGCGTGGATACAAATTAAAACAGCAAAGAAACAAACTGAGATGGAGGGAGTAAGATTTTTCCACCAAAGGGTCAATAATGCAATTGTGAATGGACCAACAGATGGTGCATGGCCTCAAAATGGTGGAGGCACCCTGAGGCCAGGCTCATAAAATTCATGTTTCTGAAGTAACACAACTAAAAGTACAATATCGCCACACCTGAAAGTGCAGAACTGCTTTATTAGTTGCAGAAATAGCAAATCACGTTTTTATTCTTGCTGTTCTCTTTTTTTTAATCGTAGCTCTTCTCTCACTTTGGAAGAATGGGATATGAAATGTTGTCATTGATGTCCAGTTATAGCAGTGCAAAATCAAATATTCATGCACTTTAACACCCATTATGTGCACACCCCCACACACAAATGCATATTTCAACATTTAGATTCTGCACATTCCATGATTTCCTCATTATGAAGATGGAATCATCAATAACTGTATCATAAAATTTATTGGAAGATAAAGCAATTCCATAGAACTGATAGTTTTTGAAGAAGACCCTACCTTCTCGGTATAATGAGGGAAACAATCCATCAGGTGAAATAACAACAGGTCCATTTGGTAGGGTTTTTCCATCCTGCAAGCAGAATAAAAGGCCACTAATCAGTAAAATGCAATGCAATCCAGCAGCATCATAGCTATAACCTCTGTGAACCCAGTATAAAGCAACAGAAGAGACAGACTGCGCAAGAGGGAAAAGACAGTGACCAAGACAGGACAGCCAATGATATGATATGAATCATGAAAGAATATTGGTTTCAGAAAAGATCAGGAATGAGCCCCTTCATCAGAACTCAAAATATTGCATGATATGTGATGCAAGCTAGAAACTCAATCTTAGTGCCAACAAATTCTAGCACATTGATTCCTCTGGATCTGACTATTAGTAGCTTAGTCATCAATAAAGCCAAAGAACCTCCCACACCCAATGCTAAAATAAGTAAACAAGGAATCAATATTTATACCTGCTTTACGTTGAAAAGAAAACTTCTGGTTAAATATGCCTGAACAATTGCACGTGCACTCAGAAACAATAGCTGATATCCATTCTCCTGCATAAATGCATAATTAAATATTTAATGTCCATTTACTAAAAAAACACTATTTGTTCATAACATGCCCAATGCAATTCAATGATCTAAAACATGGAGCAAATCCAAACACCATGCATAGCGATAACATTTGTTGTTAAAAAAAAGGTGCAAGGAAACAGAATAATCAACAGATTAAATTACTAAAGCTTAAATGGGTAGCATGTGCTGTTCGCATGAATTACATTTCACTTTACTATTACTGGTTTAAGTAGCAAGCCCTGTGCATGAAATACGTCCCTTTAGAATTTGATATTTAGAAAGTCTGCTTGCAAAATAAACAAACAGCATAGAAATTCAATCTAGCATAAGGAGGATGGACTAAAGGAATAGGGTCATAACACGGTAAGCAGATGTTATGCGTCTTTTTTATTCTTGTTAAAAACTTTAGCCCAAATAAATGATCCATGAAGCTGGCCCTAGTAGTTTGTGATTGATGATCAGTTTTGTTATTGACACAAGTGATGACATGTAACAAGACAGTTCTTGTATCAAAATTAGAAGTATATGATATACTAAATACACAACATACTTCCCTTAGACAAAATTTCCTTCACTTTCAAATATTGTTCACACATTGGCAGAGCATTGAAAATTCATTTTGCAAAAAAAATTAGCAACCACTGGTTAGCAAAGATTGAAAGGAGAATGATACCTTAATGGCACAAAAAAGTTTAGCTACTCCAGATTGTGTCCAGTCCTTTCCAACCAAGGGCATGAACTGACCCAAAACATCAGACCTGGCAGGAATTATCAAGTTAATACCCCACAATCAAATCTACAATAAACCGAAGAAAACCTAAAGTACAAATTTACAGTTGATCGGTTTGTACTGTATCATTGCTAGGAATGCTTGTGGATGCTCTGTGACAAAATTAATCATGGAGGATGAGCTTTTTATTCCCATAAGAAATGAAATTTTCCGTTTTGCCTTTTATTTTTCAATAAGCTATTACCTTAACCATGTCACTTTAGCTTGAGACACTGAGGCTAGACTATGAAAATAAGGCTTGTTAGCAGATAAACTATATGTTAGCATGATGTAGGTTTATTATCGTTATAATAAAACATATTCTCCATTAAGCTTTATATGGCGCACAGAGAGAGACAGATCATGTAGCAAAACAAAATCACGTTGACATATTACAAGGAAATGTCATATTGCACTTCATTCAGAAAGTGATAGGAGGGTTAGTAATGTAATTTTATTAAGATCTAACACAAAGTGAAACACATTCAATATTTCAATTCAAAAGATCATGCCCAAATTCATTCCATTAAGTTTCCACCATTCAGTAAACTTTAATGATACATGCACAATCACGATGTCCACAATGCAATTCGGTATCAAATATTTCAGCCAAGTAATTCAAGCTGGGCTGTCAGGAGCCTTACTTGGTAATTGTTCCATCCACATCTGAAATTACAATTCTTGCATTCCACTTCCACAAGTAGATATGACAATCGACCTGTTAAAAATGATTTTGACTTAGCAGCTGAAAATGAGTAACATGAATTGGTAGTTGCTCTCATTTATTAATTTTTATATTGAAAAATAATGCTACATATGGACCAACCTGTTGTGTACCCAGAACCCTAGTCGAGAAACTGAAAGTTATCATATTTTGACCATCTTTCAGATTCAATGATGCTATCTGCTCACTAGTTGGAATATTTGTCCTTATAACCTGCTTGTGAGGAGACACAGACCCACCGTGGGATGCTGAAGTTGATTCAACATTTGTGTTTTGCATTCCAGATTCAGAATCAACAAATAACTCTTCACTTGATGATTCTCTGCTTATCTGGACCCTTCTAAATGGAATAGGCCAAAGCCTCCATATGCGGCTAGATGATGCAGAACTAATCACAGCAACATGATCCCTTTGTGCAACTGTTTCATCCAGTTCCACAGGAATGGCATCCTTGGGCTCAGCAGGTAGATCCAAACCAAATGCTACCATTCCAAGCACAACAGGAGCAGCCTTTTCCCACATGAAGTACTTCTGTCCATATCTGATTATTAAGTTTTCATTCTTGATAATTGACGTTGCAGAATTTTTAAATTCCTCAGCAGATACAAAATGTGCTGCAAACACTTCAGCAGCAGCGTCCAAGCCCATACCTGCATGGAGTTCCTTCCCACACAGGGAGATCTCAAACCCTACAAAAAATTATGATGAAAGCAAAAGTTTAAACAAAAGCTTCACACTCTAAACAGACCAAGCTCAAACTACAGTTACAGACTTTGAGATCCAGAATACAACAAATAACTCCTTACCTTTGCTTGAACAAGTTTGCATCTCTTCAATGGAGATTGCTCTCTGCAGTTCCACAGTCTCGCTTTTACTTGACTCATCCTTGGGAACAGGTCTATGCAAACTGCTATTTGACCCAACACACACTGTGGATATGTGATGAGACTCTTCACCCTTCTCATCTGAACTGTTAACAATGCTAACAGAAATACAAGTGCTGTCAGCACCTAAATGTTCTGTCCGCGAAGCATTTTTATCTGTTGCTTCGAGTTCAACCAGCAAAGTAGGTGACCCATGAAGTCCATTAGCATTACAGCCATTGTCTGTGAATTCACCAAGATCCCCATCAGTAGTTTGATCAGCTGCTGGAGGACTACAAGGAGACTCCTCACGTGAATCTTTTTGCACCTCAAGTGAAGAATCCATTTCCTCAAGATCAGCAATTCCAGCCTGTTTGGCCCATTCTGGTATCGCCGAGCAGCTTTTGAAAATATCTACCCTATTTATCCTAACAGATGTATCTGAATCGCTTTGTGCCAGAAGATCTCCTTCTGATCTAGAAATGTCCTGAATTTCTTGATCTTGACATGCATGTTCGTTATCACCCTCACAAACCTCCGGTTGGCAAATGTTATCACCATTACCAGCACTGTAAGCATTATCAGATGCAACATTTGATGTAGATGCATTCAGCGTATTGATGTAATTAGCAGCCCATGAATCATCACCTGAATTAAACTCCTCAGTGTCATCACCTCGGCCCAGATGGAACTGAGGGGTGCATAATTGCACATTCTCGGTATTTTGTTCTGATTCCAATACAGGGGCCGTTAGAACATGACCATCCACACTCACCAGGATCACTTCTGAATGTGAACGTTGTGAAATTGCAGGATGCTCGCCATCTAAACCATCGTATCTGTTAGAACCATACTCTGATAACTCAACTGAATCATCCAGAGAGGGTTGCTCATCTTCAAGTTCATAATACCTCCGGTCACCATCAGATTCTGCCCTCTGAAGTCGTGCTGCACCCAATGAATCATCTTCCTCTCGCAGCTGAATCACCCTACAATCGGAAACACTATGCTCAAGCCTAGAAATTCCAACAACGTTATTATCAACAACATCACTAAAACCAACACTGATATCTTCATTCGACATTGCCATGCTATCAGAATCCTTTATTACCCCATTTGCCTCACTTCCTTTACCAGGCTCAACCTCCTTTATGAAATAAGCTTCACCAGAATTATCAAGATACATGTGAAAATTAGCTTCAACACCATTGACGTTTATGCGGACAATCTTCTCAGCTCTCTTAAGAACACCCTGAAATTTCCCAAATCGAACATACCATGGGGTACTTAGAAATGTCCCGTCTTGCTGCTGTACCACAATAACATCAACAGCCCCACCGAAGGGATGAAAAGGGGTTGCCACCGAGTTTACACCTTGCGAAATTAAACTACCCACTTTCCCAACAACATTCATTTGGTGATTCTGGTCAAATCCACCAATAACCTCAACAATCACAATATTCCAATAAATCCTCCTTAAAATCACTCCCTAATCTTCTTTCTTCTCTTTTCACTTCAAGATTCCAACCAAGATCGAATATATATTATTCCCGCCAAGGCACGGAATGATAAGTTTTCTTTTATTATGCAGAACCTGCATTCAATTTATAAATTCCAAGTAAATAAAGCATCAACTGACCAAAAAAAACCCCTTAAAAGGAGAATAAAATCCAATTCTCCATTTAGCTATTGGGAAATGAAATTCGCATTCGGTCAACAAATGTCACAAGAAGAGAATCATGAATAACTAAAAAGATTCCAAATTCGATCGATTTCTCCGCAGCCAAACGGAACATAAAACCTTACTCTCCCTCCAACTAAACAAATCAACACGAAAAGGGAAAAAGAAATGAAAAAAGAATTAAAACTACAGCAGGCAATAAAATTAGAAAGAAAGCCAAAACAAAATTCTTGAATCCAACTTACAGAAAAAATCCGGAAAAAATCCTTAGAATCAACCAATCGATCATACAGCTCGAGAAAAAACGGAGCCAATTTGATGATAAGTACTTAAAAATTTATCACCTCGATCGGGGAAGTTTATTTAATTTTATGAATTTGTGAGGTTTTTTTTTTTTTTGGGGGGGGGGGGGGGGTCTAATTTTCTGTTGTGTTTAACATTGTTTTATAAATCCTGGGCAAAAAAGATTCTTGGAGCTTGGAGGATTTATATTTTCGTTAGGATAGCAAAGAATAGTAAATTGGGAAAAACACAAGAGATGAGTAGCAATGGACTTGTCAAAGCAATAAATAGGTAATCCTGATTTCGAGTTGTGTAATCGGTCTGCGTTTTGATTTAAATTACGAGAATGATCCTCTCGACGATGAGTTTTAAAATTGATGAGTGTAGGGGCTATTTTGGGAGTTGAGTTTAACTTTTCAGTCTTGCTTATCGAGCTATGATAGGTAGTTAGGTAGATGTCTCCGGATTTGAATGGGAGGCTGTCGCCGGACCACCGCCTCGTTGTTGTCCCCCTCTCGAAGCCAACAATATTTATTCATTGGAGGATTATTATTTTTCTCTAAAAAAAATAAAGATGAAATATTCGAGGGCAGTCCAGAAAATAAATGTTATTTTTAAAAATATTTTTTATTTAAAAATATATTGAATTAATATTTTTTTATTTTTTAAATTTATTTTTAATACTAATATATTAAAATAATCTAAAAATATAAACAAAACTTAAAGATAGATTTGACAATTTTCCCTATCACATATAATTTGTACATGCATTAGATATCTTGAAAGAGCAATTTATGCTTCCGTTAAGAGAAAGTATTAATTTTAGACAAATTAAAAATTGAAATAATAATTCAAGAAAATGAATACATGACGACACCTTATTGTTTTTGCAGCCTTCCGACAACTAATACGGATATCAATGTTTGAGGATAGTGATTACTTTAGGAAACCCATTGAAATTATCTAATACGGTTTGTTAATTTATATATTATTTAGATAATTGTTAGCTAATTTCGAGTAATTGAAACAAATGTAGATATAAAATTATAATTATAAATTAAATATATCTAATATTTTCTCAAAATTACTAGAGAAACAAGAAATGGGCTCACCATGTTGGAGTCATGGGTGTCGACATAAATGCTTATCACATTTATGTTGTGGGTGACACTTGTAAATCCAGGAAAGAGGCCATCAAAATTAGGTAACGATACATTGTTTTTGTTTTTATATTTTAAGAGTATTTTAAAAAAAATTATATTTTTTTATTTTTTTCTTTAATTTAATACTTTTTTGATATTTTAATATTATTTTGATATATTGATATTAAAAATAATTTATTTTAATATATTTTTAAATAAAAAATATTTTAAAAAACAAAAACTACTATAGAATAAAAAGTGTTCCATCTTTATCTTCCACTGTCCAAGGTATTTCATTTTCAAAGTTCACGCAATTACACGGGCAATTATAGTTTCGAAGTGTGATAATAAATTTTTAAGTATTTTTTATTTAATAATATATTAAAATAATAATTTTATTATTATTTTAAAAAATTTATTTTTAATATGATTAAAAAATATTTAAAAAATTGAAGTTAAAACAAAAAACTTTTAATTTTTTTCAAAATCATTTTTGAAATGTAAAATCAAATAGACTATTCTTTTATTTTGAAGCAAGATATTTTTTTATTTTTTAATGGAAAACAAATATTAAAAACAAATTAGTTAAAGATATTTTTCAATCAGCTGATAAAAGCTCAATTTAAAAAAAAATATTCTCTAAAAATTGAAGAAAATATATTTTTTTGTACTTGACTCGTAATATATTTACCAAACCTCATAACTTAGTCACCATCACCTCCGCTAACCCATGCCATCTACCACCATCGATGCAGTTAGAATCACCAACTCATTACAAATATAGCTGCCGCTTTATTACCACCCCGCCATAGCTACACGTCAGCCACCACCATTGATGCCCTTATAATTATAATCTTATATTTATTTTATTGCTTTCACACCATAACCCTTCAACTTTGAGTGTATTTATTATTTAGAATTGTATCAGCAGTTATAGTTTTAAAAAACAATTATTTAAAAATATATTAAAATAATATATTTTTTATTTTTTAAAAATTATTTTTATATCAGCATATCAAAATAATTTTAAAAAATTAACTTTTACAAAAATAAAATTTAATTTAGATAAATATAATTTACACTAAGTTTCTAAAGAGGCTCATCATTTCCATTATTATCACAACAATCATCGTCAAGATATCATCACTACTATTTTATTCACCACAAAAACTTGCAATTAATTAATACTTTCAATCACCTACTAACTTTCTTAACATCATTATTATCATCACAGTATTCATTATTATTTTATTTTAAAACAATTAGGATTACAACCATCATTTTATAACATTGTCACCATAGTTAATGTGACAATAACATCATGTTACAATGTTGTTATCATCATAATTATTATTATCTTAATTATTATTATTATTATTATTATTATTATTATTATTATTGCTTTCATAATTGATATTATAATTTTCCTCTTTGTTCAAAAGGCACTCATAAAAAATATTTTATTTTTTAAGAAAATATTTTTCATAAAATATACAAACCTTTTGGTATGATTTATATTAAAAAAATTATTTTAAATCATAATTTAAAGTTTTTTTTCATAAATAACTTGTGATTGTTAAGAAATTGTCTTGAAATAATCTTTGTTTTTCATTTTTCAAGAGAGTATTTTTCATTAAATAAAAAGCCTATTTTGAAATAAACTTTTGATTTGAAATAACTTTTTTTTTTTAATATGGTATGCGTTAAAACTCATATGTCAAGATTTTTTTTTGTTAAGGCAAAATTCTGACTCAATTTCACAACAAACTTTTTATTTAATTTAAGATTCATGGTTAACTAAACAAACGTTTAAGTTAAAAGTGAAAGACACACTGAAACCAAGATTTAAAGATAACATACCCTTAATCCTGCTTGTTTTCAACACAACACACGCCATCACCTTCACAGTCAAACCCCTCTGCTTTACACAACCGCGATCCAGAAGGGTACAGTTCTCATACGTGTTTATTCGTATAAAGTTTGTTAAGAATATTTGTCACATTCATCTTTATCCTCTGAGCTTGTGCCTTGAACTCCAATAAATAACTCGAGATTTGTATAGTATTACAATTCATGCCATTATGCATGTTAGTATAATTTTTTTTAACTTTTTTTTTCTATATAAAAAGTCGTGTACAAGCTAAAAAAACCAAAAAAACATCAACAAAATATACTTGTGTATGTTGAACCAAAAAAAATGCAAAACAAAAATTAATTAAATAATTATTTGTTACGTGTACAATATCTTAACTATAAAAAAGTATTTTAGTGATTTTCCATGTATTGTTTATGATAAAATAGCTAACATAAAATATTTTATTGAGTTAATTTATAAATGAATTAAAATATCAGGACTAACTCGGAACAGCAAATCCAACCATAAAAAATGGATTATGCGTTGGTGAAAAAAAAAAAAAACAACAAACAACAGTTACGAGTGGTGAAGTATGAAAAATAAAAAATAAAAATAAATCATGAATAATAATGACAGAAATAAACATGAAAGATAGTAGCGCAAGCATGCCACGAAGCAATGCTAGTTCTATATGTCTTGAAGCAAAAGTGAAGCACAAATTAGTGCACGTGCATGACATAAAATAAATGCAATAGAGCGCAAGAAGGGCATTTGGGAATTGGTTTGCATAACTCAGTATCAGTTGGCATTTGTATGTTGCGAATGAGGACAACATTAATAAATGAATAGGGATGTCGTAGAAATAAAATAGACCTTGGTATACATAAGTAGAATATTATAGATGGGTGGCCTGGCTATATCACGAATTTATTAATTTTTTTTGTGACAGGAAAAATATTAAGAAGATGTATATTTATTTTTTTAAAAAATTAAGATTTTAATCATTAATTTGAAATTAAAAAAATTTAGAAGCAGTAAAAAAAAGTTCAAGTCGAGCATAACAAACCTATTAAATTCATAACTTGAAATATGATATCAGTGTAACTCTAGAGAAAGAAAGGTAAAAAAATAAAAAAATATTAACTTTCAAAAAAAATTAAAAAAAATCCTTTAAGTATTGTTTCAAATCAAATATCAGATGATAAAATTAGTAAATTTAATTTAATTGAAAAGCAAAATTTAACAAAAACTAGAAAAGATTCAAGATAGCCCTTGTTATTTAAAAAAAATATAAATCTTATAGGAAAAGAGTAAAAAAAATATTAGAGGATGAAACATGAAAGGAGAAAAGAAGCTTAAAAAAGAAAAAAACAAATAAATTCTAATAAACCTTGCAAATCCGGATTAAACTCTCGAATGTATAATTCGTTAAATTTTTAATACAGGCTCAACTCAAGAGCTCAGCACCTAATTTGAAGATGAAATCAATAAATTTAATTCAATTTAAAAATAATATTTCTTTAAAAAAGTTAAATTCAACAACAAAAAAAAAAACTGTGTTAATTTTAAAACGACTAAAAAAATACCATGGAAAATGAATAAAAAAAATGCTAGCGGAAGGAAAGAAAGGCTAAAAAAAAAAAACAAAGAAACATGTGTTAGCTTTGTAAATTAAGGTTAATCTTTTGAACCCACAAACAATTAAAATTTATACCTAAACTCAACTAAGAAGCTAAACACCCAGCTAATTAAAATTTAAATGGTGAATTAATAATAAAAAATCAATATAAAAATATCTTGTAAGGTAAAAAAAATACATCAATAAAAAAATTAGATTGATAAAAAGAAAACTAAAGAATGATGAAATTACAAAAAAAAAAATTGCAAATTCCATCTAAAACAAAAAAAAACAATTAAAAGGATAAGAACAAAATTGGATAGTTGAAAATATCAATTGTGGATGGAATTAAAAATAATTTTTAATTTAATAAACTATTATATACTAAAAAAAATTGCAACAAAGAGAACATGGATGAAATTGAAAAAACCTTTTAATTTCATAACGTATTCTAAAATTTAAAAATTATAATAAAGAGAATAAAGAGAACAAATATGAAATTTTAAGTACAAACAAACTTTAAGAGTTGAATTGATTTTTTAATTATAATGTGAAAATCAAGTAAGAAAAAATAAAATAAAACAAAAGGCCACACGTGTCATACATATTGCTATAGTGCTACATGAACCGCCAATCCATGAAATGGACATTGAGATGCTTTAAAAGCTGTCTTAAAATCATGATTCTGGCCACTAAACAATGTTGCATGTATCATCTGAAGATGGCTAACACTGTTTATCTATTTTTTTTTATTTATCAAATTACTTTATTATCACCAAAAATAATCAATAACTATCTAATAACCACGTGTAAATGATAAAAAAGTCTTTAAGTCAAGATCATTGTTTTTAATTTTTAAATATCTTACTTGTTTAAAAATAAAGTTAAAGACTTTAAAACCTCTCGGTATAAACATTTTTTTTTAATCTTTGGATAACTATTAAGTAATCACATTGTCAAAGAAAACATAGAATTACTGTCCAACCCTTTCCTTTCAAATAATGGCCGGTGCATCTTATAAAAAATACCATCACACTTCTAGACCCAAAGACATATTACTTTAATCACAAAAAGGTAAACTCACTATTTCATTGTGGATTTTCAAAATAAAAAGTTAATACCATTTAGTATACAGTATAACTAGATACTTTCTGCGCTAAGGTGTGGGTTGGCTCAATTTTTTTGAATTATAAAAAAGCAATGACTAGGTGTTGTGTATATATATTTTTTTAAAATAGAAAAAAATCAACAGCTTTATATCATAGAAAAAATGGAAAAAAAAATACCAACAGTCAATTCTTAAGAATCCAAATGATAGACAAGGAAGCAGCTTAGTAAAGGCTAGGACCCAGGATAAAAATTACCGTGATGATAATGAAGTGTGAGTATCAAAATGAAATTATGAAAAAGTAGATGGACCCAATTGCAAAGTCGGTCGATATCTAACTTGTTTTAATCCTTAAAAATTCGATGAAATTACAAAAATACCAATGCACGTATGTAAATTTCCTAATCCAATGAAATGGGCCTTTCCAGAAATAGAAAATGGAAGAGCTGTTGAGAGGGGGCATGACTGTCAATTTATTAGGCTTCCGCGCGAACCAAATTAACAAAATGACTTTCAGCAGCAACCACGTCAACGCTTCATAAAACGACGTCGCATAAGGGCACCCTCTTGACCGGCAAGACTCGACTATTTCGACAACAGCCACTTTAGCATTGAATCCACATTCTCAAGTAAACTCTCAAGTCTCTCATCGCCCTCCACCCCCCATAGATCCACTACCACCACAGGAACGACAGCCACCTAAAAAATGACTAAACCACCGCACCTCATCCTCCGCCTCCTCGTCCTCGTTCTCGTCATCTCCCTTTCCACCGCCGAGATCAAAACACTAACAATCACAAACGACGCGCGAGCCATGATCCTCTTCGAAAAATTCGGATTCACACCAACTGGACACGTTACAATCTCCGTCCACTCCGTCTCCGTTGCCTCTTCTCTCAACGCTGGAAATCCAGTCTCTTCACGCCTCGGCTTTTTCCTTCTCTCCGAAGAATCTCTCCTTCAGGTCCTCCTCGAGATCCAGCAAAACCCTAACTTCTGCGTTCTTGATTCCCACTACATTCTCTCTCTCTTCACTTTCCGCGACCTCTCACCGCCTCCTCTCTCGTCTTTCAATCAATCTTATCCGGTCACTGCTCCAAATGAGTACTCCCTCTTCTTCGCCAATTGCGCGCCGGAAACGCGCGTTTCCATGTCTGTCAAGACCGAGATTTATAATTTAGATCGCGATGGGTCTAGAGATTATCTTTCTGCAGGGTTAACGCAATTGCCTTGGTTATATTCTCTTTATTTCCTCGCTTATGCTGGATTTTTAGGGCTATGGATTTATGTTCTGTACAGTAATAAAAGATCTGTCCACCGGATCCATTTGTTAATGGGGGGGTTGTTACTTATGAAGGCTCTTAATTTGATCTGTGCCGCCGAGGATAAGCATTATGTGAAGGTTACTGGGACTCCACACGGTTGGGATGTGTTGTTTTATATTTTCCAGTTTATTCGTGTGGTTTTGTTGTTTACCGTTATTGTTTTGATTGGGACTGGTTGGTCTTTTCTGAAACCCTTTTTGCAAGAGAAAGAGAAGAAGGTGCTAATGGTTGTGATTCCACTCCAGGTTTTGGCTAATATAGCTTCGGTTGTGATTGGTGAAACTGGGCCCTTTATTAAGGATTGGGTGACTTGGAATCAGGTGTTTTTGCTGGTTGATATTATTTGTTGTTGCGCAATTATTTTCCCCATTGTGTGGTCGATCAGATCGTTGAGAGAGACTTCCAAGACAGATGGGAAGGCTGCTAGGAATTTGGCAAAATTGCAGTTGTTTAGGCAGTTTTATATTGTGGTTATTGGGTACTTGTATTTCACGAGGATTGTGGTGTTTGCATTGAAGACGATTGCAGCTTATAAGTATCAGTGGGTGAGTAATGCTGCCGAGGAGACTGCTAGTTTGATGTTTTATATGGTGATGTTTTATATGTTTAGGCCTGTGGAGAAGAATGAGTACTTTGTTCTTGACGAGGAGGATGAGGAAGCTGCAGAGTTGGCTTTGAGGGATGAAGAATTCGAGCTTTGAAATGGATAGAAGTTGGGGTGATTCTACTGCTGCAAATTTAATGTTTTGCTGAAAAAATTTGCTGGGACAGGTCTGACATCGCAGCTGCCACTCGTAATTTACATTTAGTTTTTTGCAATGTCGTTTTCCTGCTATAGAAACTTTGGTATTTACTGAGTAGTGGCTGTATTTTTGGTTAATGAGTTTTCCATGTCGGAAGCTGATAATTACTTGTGCACTTCTTTATATGGTGTGTTAAAATGAAATGTCACGCATTCTGTTATCATTGAACTAGCTAATGACTCTTTCTAAACGATCTGTTAGGTGATACTATTCCTGTTTTTTTAGTACTTCATGTTATTGAATTCTTGTTTCCTGTAACTTGTACGTTTTGATGTTATTTAAACACGAGGATGATTGCACTGAAAGCCACATGTTGGAATTTCTTTTTCTTGTTTTCCCGTATTAATGGCTTTTCCAATAATATTGATTTTAATGTGAAGGTAATGAATCGCTCTCTTCTCACAGATTTGCCCCTTTGTTTCCAGATAGCATTTTTTCTCATTCTTCCCCAAAGTTTTGATATAGAATTTATTATTAGCGTTGTGCATTTGGTTACTAGTTCCGAATGGAAGTTTACTGATAGATGAACCAGGTTTGAATAAATTATCCTACGAAAACTGAAAAGAAGTTGTCATGTGTCTGAAACAGGAACATATCATAAATGTTCTCCTGCTGCTCATAAAAGAAATGTGTATGGTGCGAGTTTTAGGGAAATAAGATTATTACTTGTATGTACCGTGTGCACCTGCAAATTTCCTAGGAATGAGAAGCTTTATGGGTCGTGCCTGGTAATCTATCTGAAAGAAGTAAAGCATTGTGATGTTTGTTTCAAAGTTATGCTAGCTAGCTATCTGTTTGGTTTGGCAGCCAGTATCATCAATGGATTATTTATCTGCTGTTTTGGAGAGTTGTTTATTAATATGTATTGTTATAGAGCCAAGCCTGAAACTTCCTTATTAGTAGTCTTTCCTCTTGGAGATTCCCACCCCCTGAGCTCACTGATGATGCTGGGAAAAAAAATTAAGAATGCATCATTTCATCTCTTCTAGTTTTGGTTTTTATACTGAAAAAGCAATTCTATGCAACAGATTGCTTTTCCAGCTTTTATTAGCTGGCCATGCCATTAGGTTGAATGCTTAACGTATCTGAACTTGCATTTTACTAAGTTTTTTTAGGATATCTTGATTATCAAGCTTTCTCATCTTCAATTCCAGACCTTAAGGCATTTGGTCTGTAGTGCTCATGGTTTTGGATCTTTGTGCGGGGAATCAGTCATTGAGAGTGTATTTGATATTTGTATTAGTGGCAATGATTGTTATTTGAAAAAAACAAAATTTTATAAAAAGTATTTTTAGTTAGGGTTGATTTGAAAAAATACATGTTTGATTAAAAATATAGTTGAATAAAAAATAATTTAACATGTTTGATTAAAAATGTTATTGAAATTAAAGTTATAAAATAATTTTAATATATATATATATATATGATTTTTAATTTAAATATTATAGATTTAACCATTATTATTATATCATGAAATAAATAATATTTTATATAAAATATTTTTTATTGTTCTATTAAATTATCTATAATTTCATCACGTATGAAATATATCTGATAAGGGCTATAATTTTTATAAATTTTTTAAGAGCGCAATAACATCATATAAAATATAATTAAGTATAAAATTGAGAGCGCAATAACATCATATAAAATATAATTAAGTATAAAATTGAGATTGCAATAACATCATATAAAATATAATTAAGTATAAAATTGAGATTGTAATTAAATTTTATAAATGTTATGTCATTAAATGATTTTTATTTAATTTATATAGTGTTATTAAATAATATTTAACGTTAGTTTTTAAAATAAAATATAATAAAAAATAAAAAATAAAAAATAATTTTTTAATTTTAATTTTACTAAATAAATATAGTTTAATATATTTTTAGCTTTGAATTATACTTTATCCTGCCAAAACAGTAAAGAATATTCCCATTGTTCTGCGATTTCTTCCCGAAAAGAAGCAAAATTGTGCCTCTATGAAACCTGTGGCACAGCTATATTTCTAATAGTAATATCTATAGTTGCGGGTGAACCTCTTCCACAGCAACACTACTAAACGACCTCTGAGAGTGACGCGTAGTGGCCATGGAAGTTGGCACATGTGCATTAACTCCTTGCTGTGGGATGTGGCTGTCATGTCTTGTTGTCTAATGGGCTGGAACACACATAGTGATTGCTTGAACGTGGTTGGAACAAGAACCTGCTGTGTTAGCTTGTTATCGCATTTGCTGAATATATTTTATTTTAACTTGTTTTCCATTAATGGTAAAGTGGTATCGATTCCTTAGATTGACTCGAGAATCTCTTTGGTTTGTTTTTTTTTTCTCCCCACGATGAAAGAATCAATGTTCCGGTTGAAATGGTGTGCCAGGTGCGATTGAAAATTAGGGAGAGGCAAGAGCATGCCGCTTTCTGCAGCTGTTGCGCCAAAAGCTGAACGTGGATGGAAGTGCGGGGATCAAGAACTTCGCCAAGTTGTCATCGACCTTGTATTTTATTTGGAGTCCAGATTAATCCCATTTCCACAAAGGATTTCATTGTGATTTATTAGGTGGAATACTGGTGTTTAATTTTTTTATTTAAAAAATATTAAATTAATATATATATATTTTTTGATTTTTGACAATAACATAACCTAAAAAAAATACTAATTTAAAGCTAAAAGAAAATGTCGTTTTGTTTTTTTAATAAAAAAACAAGCTTATTTAGTTCTTTAAAGTGGACCGACTCCAAAGAGACCCTGGTCCAGTAGAGGCAGACCCCGATCCAATCCAATTCGGAATAACATAATTGCTATGTGGGTGAAATTAACAGCCACTCACAATCAAACTGAGGAGTAAACAAAAAGAAGAAGGTGAAATCAACAGCCACTCCCAAACAAACCGAGGAGCAAACCAAAAAGAAGAAGAAGAAGCCAATGAGCCTCAGATCAATCGCCATTTCCTCTCACAATTTGGATTCAAGTTTCCTTGTACGCGCGTACATGTCTATTTACCAAAGCATTATAACGTGTGGAGTTTTTCAATCTAGTAGTAGATATAGTTTATTCTGGATTATTATAGTAAAATTATTTATTTATTTTTTAATAAAACAAAAAAAATCTTGAGATTAGGGTATTTTGATTTTTTTTACTAAACTATTTATTAATAAAAAATTGTATAAGGGTGTTTATTTTTTTTGGCATGGTAAAAATATTATTTAACTCTTAGAATCTATAAAATTTAGAGCTGTTGATCAAAAATATTTTTTATTTTTCTTAAGTTTTTAAAAAGTAAAAATATTTTTTTATTTCTAGGATAAAAAAATTATTAGGTTGTTGGACAAGGGTATTTTTATTTTATTATTATTTATGTGTAGTTGAAGTACCTTTTTGGCCTTGAAAAAGATAAAAAAAAAGTTTATATGGGATAATTTTTTACTTTCACTCTGTTTTTTAAGATAATTATTTGATCCTAAGAGATGTTTTGTTATTTTTACTTTAATTTTTTAAATATTTTAATCACAAAAGCTATTGTCATCTACTCAAATACCCCATCAGATGGGTGATATCTGTGCCTTTTAGGTGGTGCTGTAATGTCACCTGGTGACCAAAGTTAATCTTACACTGTCTTTTTAGATATGCCACAATGTTCTTTTTTGCATAGTGAAGCGCATGACATTATATGGTGGTCAGATTATTGCTGATAATCATTTTTTCCTTTTTTTTTCTTTCTCCTACAAAGTAAAGTGCATGTTTTTTTTCAATTTTAGTCCTCATTCTTTTCCTTTCCTTTTTTTTTATTTTTTTTTTGAAATTTTTTCTTTCAATTTAGTCCTTCAGTTAAAATTTCTCATGTATTTTTTTTCATTTCGGTTCTTGTTATTTTGATTTTTGATTTTTTTCTTTTGGCTCTTTTCTTATAGTTTTTTTGGCTTTCAATTTCATCATTCAATCAATGTGTTTGTTGTTTTATTCTTTTTTAATTTGACTCTTATTTTTGAGTTTGTTTTTCTTTTCATTAAAGCTATTTCTCAGTTTAATTTAATCGTCCAATTAAACATTTTTGTTTGCTTTATATTTTTAAATTATTTTGTGTGATTTTATTTTTTTAATGTTTCGTCTTTCGCCTTTTGATTTTTTAGGGATTTGGCTTCGTGCAATCTTATTGTTCTACACTAGTTTTTTTTTTAAATATTAGTTTTGTGATTTTTCTCAAATTTTTTCTACGGGTTTATCTCAGTTTTGCGATCTAGGTCACAAGTTTTGCATGTCTTTTTTGAATATGAGTTATTTTTTAAATTATTTTGTTTGTTTTTATTTTTCAAGATATTATTCTAATTCATCTATAATTTTTTTATTTTTCAATATAAATAAATTTTAATTTTAAAATTAAAAAAATATTTTTTAAATAATATTTTTTATGTGCTCGGCCTTACATAATACTTTTATCTAGAGTATGAGTTTATTCAATCAATTTCATTTATATTTATTTTTAAGGTCATGATTTTTTATATAAATTTATTTCTTAAATTTAAATAAATAAATTTATAAAATAAAATTTAATAAATATTTTAATTTTTATAATTAAATATCTTAATTTATATTCATATCTGTATTCCACCAAAAACAAATTAAATCCTATCTAATTCTAGAAACCTACAAACCACTTTGATTATGAAATGAAGCTGTGCTGAAAGTGATCCTGGTGGCTATTAATCGATGTGACCGTGGCTGTGCCAGATGTTAGATGCCTACTTGTTTTCCTTCTATTCTTAATTCCCCCGAGAGCAGGTACTGAACCAGGAATTGTGAAGCTTTAAGGCTAATTAATGCGCCGAATTCTGAAGCATGGTTTGGCTCGGGGCCTTTGGCTAGGGGTTAAGATTACTAATGAAGAAACGAAGTTTTCTTCTTCTTCTTTTTTGGCAAAAGCAGCAATGATAGCAGATAGGAAAGCTACCTATTCCTTTAATTTTATTTTTTCTCTTAATATTTGGGAATCAGATATAAATTGGTTTTTAAAATTGATGACGAGGCGACTACGTGCTTAAGCTCCCTTGTATATATCGAAAATAAATAGTGTATGCTCACTCATGAGCTTTAGGGCAAGTATCTGGAATGGCTGCTTACTGCAGTGACATTTTTCTGATAACTTAAACTCATGATGATGATGATGACGATGACGAGGCCCATAGAAAGCACGCATGTTCTGGGAAGCATACTGATGAGCTGCGTTGAACCCAAGTTTCAGCAAAGCCAATGCTGTGTTTGGTGGATGTTATCATTATTCTTATCCCATCGTTTTCCTGGCCATGACTTCTTCTTATCTCTCATAACTGCACACTCGAATTCACAACATAACGAAAGCATTGCGCCATTAACATTCCTTGTTAAAATGGTGACAGATCAAAGGTTCCTTTTTCTCACTGTTTTTTTCCCCTCTCTTTCCCAGGAGAGATAAATGGTTTCCATTATGGGACGACCCCATAATTACCCAGCACGCTTTCTTGCTTCTTGGTAGCTGATCTGGTACGTACAATTGGAATGTCATGAAGAACAGAGGTACGTAGATATACAGTAGCTTGTATCCGCATCAAGACTCATTCAAGAAAAAGAAGAACAGAATCAAGACTGTTTGATAGAAAGTCTTTTTGCCGCAACATTAGGCTTTTCTCAGATAACTAGATAGACATTTTTGACCTAAACGGACCATTACAGTCTCTTTCACTGTTATTCGTTGCTAGCTACTTTGTTTACTTATTGGAAAGTGAAAAGGGGATCCGAGGGTATTAACATATTTCATTACTAATAGATGCTGGGATTAGAGTATAATAAGTAATTAATGAGAGACAAATTAGCTTATTCGTTTTTCAAAATTAAGCTTGAGCTATGTAAAATGTCTTCCGCAGTTTTTTCTTACTATTAATTTAATATATTTTCCACAGTTTGTTTATATATCTAAATCAGCAATCTTACATTTCAGATTCAAAGGTATAAAGGATGTCACGCGATGATTCATATGTTAGCAGGCTTATAGTTTTTGACCATGCTAGCTTATTGAAAACAAATAAATGAACAACAAGATATACATGCAAAATAAGATATTATTCTTCATTGCCATAAATATATATATTAAAAAAAAGTTGCGAAATTAGACAAAATTCCCATGATTTCTGACCAAAATAGGCAATTATCCGACCCATGATTTCTTCCACAGTTCCCCATCATCCGGCCTTCAGCAAAGTCATAGCAAGAAACAAAACACACTAATTAACAAACTTTAAAAAAAAACAAAGGAAACGGACGAAAGTGACTAATCACATCAAATTAATTACTGGTGAATGAGCTTAGTTAATCTTTTTGCTCGACGACATCTACCGTAGCAGTACAGGACAACAACCTATGAAAGATCCTAAACAAGGCACTGCAAGATATGTCCTTCACTTCCCTAAACACCAAACACCTCCCTTTACGACCACCCTTAACTTGATGATCTTTTCTCTTCTTTCCATGACTAGCCACCTTCTCTTTCACTCTCTCAAGGCACTTCTTGGTCTTCTCTGGCATACTTTCTTTTCTAGAAAACGTGTAGCTCCTCAGATACATCTGCCTGCAGGATATACTGTCCACCACTCTTGGGTGGCCATGCAAGCCATGACCAGCTACACGGCGGACAGATTTTATGAGCTCAGCATCAGGTTCTGCCCACTTGTAGAGGTTCACATAATTCGCTCGGACAGGCACCCGTGGGTCTCGCGTATCATTGACACAGTTTGATATGCAAACTGAGCTCATTTTATTTGTGGGTTTGGTGTTGTGATGTGAATTAATTTTGGTCTGACCATATATTCTTATAGCTTACAGGGCTTAGCTTGAACAAAACAGATATTTGGAGAGGCCGAGCGAGGGAGGGAGGGAGGGGGAGGGGGAGAGAGAGAGAGAGAGAGAGGGTGGATTGCTAATGGGATATGGTTATAGTGGGAAAGTGGAGATTTTATTAAGTAAATCTTAGCATAAGTGATAATGAATGTGTTTTAGGGGATTTTTTTGCGAGTGACGTGTTAAAATCTTTGTCAAAATAACTTTTTGACATGAGCCCACGTAATGGGGTGGCGGATTTGGAAGCGGAGATTAACCTAATTTGTTTGGTTAGTTGGCCTTTTAACGCATGCCCGATTGTCGTTGTTTGAGACCACTAAAAACAAAAAAGGGGTATTAGTGTCAACGTGAGAAAATATTAGTTATAAACCCCTTGGTATCTTATGTGCTGAGCAAAAAGTTTAATTACTTTTATATCCCGAGAATTTTAGTGAAATTAGGCTTAAGCCCCCAAACTTCTTAGACGTATATAAACACATGGACGTGGACTATATGGAGCGTGGAGTAAAAATGTATGTAGTTCTAAAATTCTCAAGAACTATCATATATATTTTAGCCACTCGAACTAACCAAAAAATGTGGTCTAATGTTAAAATTTTAAATCTCATTTTTCATAAAAAAAATCTTAGATTTAACACTTTCTAACATCCTTTTACAATTACCATGAAATCAAAAACTTATTAAAAAATATTGAGAAATATAACTTAATTGATTATGTTTTAAATTTATTTTATAAAAATTATTAGTTTAAATTTTACAAATTTTATGATTATTAAATGTAAATTTTATAAATTTTATAATTATTAAATGTTTACATGATTATTAATTTCAAAACTTATAATTTTAAAATTTATAAAATTAGTCGAGACACGTATAATTTAATCTAAACATTCATATTAATTAAAGAATTTATTAAAAAAGATATATATAAAAAAAAAGTTTAGAGCAGGACATAAAAGTTTTTTTTTTTTTCAATGGAGTTACAAATTCTAACTTTATAGAAAAACCCATTTTGAACATGACAACTTAATCTTCCGTCGAAGCTAAAAATAAAAAATAAAAAATAATAAACATATATGCATACATAGTAAATCCTCCGGTGACAGGTAATTTTGTCTTTTTTTAAATTATCTTTTTTCTATTATTATTTTTAGTAATTATTAATAATTACTTTCTTTATCATCATAAAATCTCTTTCTTTGCACATGTTAGCAAAACCCATCACTCTAATGTGATAGATAATTTACTTCATTGAATAGCTATAATCGCACGCAATAAATAATCTATTCCTGTACGATCCCGTTTCATGTTGACAACCTGATCCAGTCCAACGTTTTAAACTTTTCTTTTCAAAAAGTCCAGGTAACAAAGATTAAATGACCAAACAGCTACTATCATCATCCATTAACTAAATTATATTCAACAAACTTGTTAGAAGCTCACTTGTGGTTTGAGCTGGATTACTTGCATTTGGATGTGATTATATACGGAGACAACAGGCAGATACAGGTGGTTATACAGGAGTTACAACTGTTCAAGACTAGAACTGTCTCCGATCAATATAAGTGTGTGTGTGTGTGTGTGAAGAAAGTGATTTGGCAATTGATGAGAGCTAGCAGAGGCCAAGATGTTGACAGTAGATGGGAAAAATATCTTGAAAGCGAATGCAAATCAATTAAAACATGACTAGACTGACTTTAAACAAGGATAATTGGGATTGTTCGCATGAAAAATACTGGGTTGACAAGAAAGTGATGAAGCCGCAGCTTTATGTTTAGTTTCTTAAAGTTGTTGCCGGAGAAAGTCCAGCTGATGAGTTAATCTTGATGGGGTTGGCAGATTAGGTATGGGCAACGGTTTCATGCAAAGCCCTTGTGATCAATTTTCGCATCTCATAATTCCCTGTGACATGCTGGGACATTCCATTTCTGCTAATTTCTTCCAACTATAAGCGTTTACCAAGTCTAAAAGTATATGAAATGAGGAAAAATACACGTGAGCATACACATATGTAACCGGCCACAATAAGCAGATCGAGGACACCGTGACATATACACAACCAACCTGCTGGTTGATTCATCATCAGAAATATATTGCCGGATATGCCTCAACTTGCTAGTCGATCATATCTTCTCTATATGCTAATCTAAATGACCCGGGGCTTGCTTTTTCTTCTAAACGAATTGCTTTTAGCTAACAAAACTGGGTCGGCCCATGAGCTGCTTATACCACATTAAGATGTGAATTCTATGCAGTGAGCTGGATCACTAGCATGCATTATGTGTTGGGGAAGGGTGAATATTGGCTATGAGGTGCAATTGACGTTAGCATTCTTCGAACTACTCAAAGAGTTTGCTATACACACACAGTTCTGGGAGAACGTAAATGATTCAAGAAATTATAGAACTTTCTTATTCGCTTTTTTTCTCTTTCTTCTTTCTTGCCTTTTCATCCTTCATGTTCGCTAATTTTAGAGTGTAGAGATTAGAATCTTTTTAAGCACAGGGAGTAGTGACTAAATTGAGTAGTCTGTGTAAAAGGAAAAATAAATATCAAGCGTATTCAATAACATGAAAAGCATTGAAACTACCGTAAAAAACAACTATGTTCTACAGTAACATGAAAATAGTGTATTCAATAACTGATATTGGATTTGTTAAAATAATTAAGATTAAACATAAAAAAGAGACTAGAATTATGAATAATCTGCATATTATGAATGCTTAACCTTAACCTAAATACAAATAAAGTATATATAGATTAAACTAAAAGTACTATTCTATCCTTAATAAATAAGACTACATAAATATTATTTAACATCTCCCCTCAAACTCACGATGCGGCAGCTACGAGCATTGAGAGTTTGCCAACTAGAAAACGAAAACGAGAGATGGAATGTGCCTTGGTAAAGAAATCTGCAATCTGCAAGGAAGAAGGAACAAAAAGCAAAGCAATGGTGTCATGCTTGAGATGATGACGAGTAAGATGACAATCGATCTCATTATGCTTAGTTCGCTCATGAAAAACCGAGTTGTGAGCAATCTGAATAGAACTCTGGTTGTCACAATACATAGGAGTAGGATGAGAAAAGAAAACTCCCATATTAGCAAATAATCAACGTAACTAAACAATCTCTTTGGTAGTAGATGCCATGACATGATATTCTGCTTCGGTGGATGATTGAGAAA